>NC_134483.1:245509563-245644563 GCF_040206685.1 Ascaphus truei
TCATGCGTGTCAATAGAAAGTGGCGTCATCCTTTGCGGCTTCCTATTGGCCCACGTGATGCAGGAGAATTTAAAAACAGGCAGTACCGGCTGTACTGTTACCAGTAATTATAGGCTAAAGCGGGTAAATTCCGGGCATTATTGAAATCCCTGCTCTCTGATTGGAAAATGCCCAATCAGTAATGGGCCGGAATTTTTGGCAGCTTGCCAAGTTTTTCAGCCAATCGGCTTTCAGTTCTCATTCACAAAGAGTGAAATTCGCTCTTAGACAGGGGAGGTGATTGGACAGAAGGCACAAGCAAGGCACTGACTCCTCCCCCTCCCTGCCTACAGAGAGCTCCGCACAGGAGAGTGAGGGGAAAGGTTTGTGTGTCTGTGTGTTTTGTGGGTGTAAAGGGGGTCAGCATAGTGTTTTATTAGTGTGTGTGTTTTGTGGGTGTAGAGGGAGCAGCAGAGTCTTGTTGGTGTGTGTCTTCAGTGTGTGTTTTGTGGGTGGAGGAGGGGTGCAGAGTGTTTTGTTAGTATGTGTGTCTGTAGTGTGTGGGTTTAGAGGGGGGCTGCTGGTTTGTGTTTTGTGGATGTAGAGGTGGCAGAGTTTTGTTTTGTGTGTATCTCTGCAGTGTGTATTTTATAGGTACAGAGGAAGGGGGGGCTGCAGTGTGTGTTTTGTAGGTACAGAAGAGGGGGGGGCTGCAGTGTGTGTTTTGTGGGTGGAGATGTGGTGCAGAGTGTTGTGTGTGTGTGTGTCTGCAGTGTGTGTTTTGTGATGTAGAGCTGGCAGTCGGTTGGTTTGTGTGTGTCTGCAGTGTGTGTTTTGTGGGTGTAGAGGGGGGGCTGCAGTGTGTGTGTCTTCAGTGTGTGTTTTGTGGGTGGAGGAGGGGTTCAGAGTGTTTTGTGTGTGTGTTTGTATGTCTACAGTGTGTGGGTTTACATGGGGGCTGCAGTGGGTGAAGAGGGGGGCTGCTGGTGTGTGTTTTATGGCTGTAGAGGGGGCCGCAGTCTGTTTTGTTGGTGTGTGTGTGTGTCTGCAGTGTGTTTTGTGGGTGTAGAGGCTGTTGTGTGTGTTTTGTGAGTTTAGAGGGTGGAGGAGGGCTGCAGTGTGTTTTGTTGGTGTAGAGGAGGGGGCCTGCACAGTGTGTATGGGGTGCAGAGTGTGTTTGTGAATATAGAGAGGGTGGGTTGCAGTGTGTGTGTGTGTGTGTGTGTGTATGTGTGTGTGTGTGTGTGTGTACAATTTCCTTTTTAATAAACTTGCAGTACAAGCATAAGAATGTAGACAATCATGCTGATAAAAATCAATATGACTACAAAAATGTATCTTTTTAATGAACATTTTTAAATAAGACTACATTTAGCCTATAATAGTAATAATCCCCCCAGAACAGGGCATTATTGGCCAGTAATGCCCTGTTCTTCGGGAATTATTACTTAAGTATCTCAGGAACCAAAGGGTCCCCAAAGCTGAAAATCTGTAGTTCAGCTCCGGAACCCTCTGGTAGGGAGGACTGCTGCTTTAAATACTGTGATACTTAAATGATAATTAAAAGCTTTCAATAAGCAGAGGAGCCCGCTCACTGGATTACAGAGGTGAACGGGTTACCCAAGCTTTGAAGATACTAATATAACAAGCAACAGCGAATACAGTTCAGTTTTTAATAACAAACTCTGCTCAGCACAGTTCTTTTCACAGAAGAGAGTGGGAGAACTGTTTCTATCTTTGGCTGTAACCATATGCTTTAAGTCATGCAAAACGTCTGTCATCCCACTACTTAAACTGCAGGAAAAATTCTAATTCTAGAACTGTAATGATTACAGAGCACTTCTAAACCCTCACTCTGTTCCTTTACCTCACAATGCACTACCTGAACTGTGTTTAACACAAAGGTTTTTATTCCAGATTCTATAATCGTCAGTAGCATTACATAAGTTGCGTTGTGATATACTCCTGCGTGCCAGCGGGATCTGCAACGCATTGTTCTGGCAGTTATGTGGTTAATCTGGCACTGGCTTCTGAAGTAGGAATCTACTGCCAACTACTTTTTAGCAGTATTACTTCTTTTCCCCCCCTGCTCATAGTTGCATATGTTCAACCTATGCTAAATTTAGACAACAGATCTTATATCTACACTTCCTTATTGATCCAGAGGAAGGCAAACAAAAAACCACAGAGTGTCATATTATCCAATGATATCTTATAAGGTGAAAAATAAATTCCTTCCTGACTCCAGGAATTGGCAATTGGATTAATCCCTGGATCAACATTCTTCCCATGTTTACTTATTTGGTATATCCCTGTATACCTTTCCCTTCTAAAAAGATGTCCAACTTTTTTTTTAACAAATCTATTGTATCTGTCATCACAGACTCCATGGGTAATGAATTCCACATTTTAACTGCCCTTACTGTAAAGAACCCTTTCCTTTGTTGCTGGTGAAATTTCCTTTTCTCCAACCTTAAGGGATGCCCCCGAGTCCTTTGTACTGCCCTTGGGATGTATAGTTCTTTTGAAAGCTCCCTGTACTGTTCCAGAATATATTTATATATAGTTATCATATCCCCTCTTAGACGTCTCTTTTCTAATGTAAATACATCTAATTTAGCGAGAATCTCCTCATAAGTTTATTAATTTGGTGGCTCTTCTCTGCACTCTCTCTAGTTCCATAATGTCTTTTCTAAGGAGTGGTGCCCAAAATTATACTCCATATTCAAGGTGTGGTCTTACTAAAGCTTTCTAAAGTGGCATAATTATGTTTACTTCCCTTCCATCCATTGCCTGTTTAATCCAAGATCTTGTTTGTCTTTTCAGCTACTGCATGACTTTGGGCACTATTGCTAAGCCTGCTGTCTACAAGCACTCCTAAATCATTCTCCATCAAGGATTCCCCCAATTTGTCTCCATTTAATTTGTAAGTCGCCTGTTTATTCTTGCTTCCCAAATGCATATCCTTACATGTATCTGTATTAAACCTCATCTGCCATTTACCTACCCACGTTTCCAGTCTCCTCAAGTCCTTCTGGAGAGAAATTACATCCTGCTCCGATTCTACTACCTTACACAATTTAGTATCATCAGCAAAGATGGAGACTTTGCTCTCGATGCCAACCTCAAGGTCATTAATAAAAAGTTAAAAAGCAGGGTTCCCAGTACCGATCCCTGTGGTACTCCACTCACGACTTTAGCCCAACCTGAAAAAGTTCCATTTATGACAACCCTCTGATGTCTGTCCTTCAACCAAAGAACAAAAATAGGAGCACATGAAATTAAACAAAAAAAAGCCGAAATTAGTATATATTCCTTATTGTAAATTGATTATTTATCATAAAAACACACAAAAATAAGAAACATAAGAATCAAAGCTGTCTAAAATGTCTAAAATGACAAGCCTGGCTTGGGCTCCATTTTATTATCTACTAGTGTCATTTTAGACAGCTTTGATTCTTATGTTTCTTATTTTTGTGTGTTTTTATGATAAATAATCAATTTATGATAAAGAATATATACTAATTTCGTCTTTTTTTGGTTTCATTTCATGCGCTCCTATTTTTGTTCTTTTGTTTGCCGAGTGTGCCCCGCTAATCACGGGAGACGAGGAGCTGCGGGGTGGAACCGTATAGCCGAGGGGAAATACTTGGAGGGACAGCGCGCTCAATATCTTTTTTACTGTCCTTTAACCAGTTTTCAATCCAGGTGCATATATTTTTTACTGAGTCCAATTTGCTTTATTTTGTACACCAACCTCGTGTGGAACTGTATCAAAAGCCTTTGCAAAATCTAAGTAGACCACATCAATTGCATTACCCTGGTCTAAATTACTACTTATATACAGAAAATAACTGTCCGCTAAACCCTAATACATCAGTTAAATATTAATGTTAGAAGGCGGTGCATAGGAGACAAATAGTATACAGCAAAGTAATTGGATTAAGAAACAAAAAATATATATATATATATATTTCCACTCATTGCACTCTGCCTAGTGTATGAGATAATCAGACTGTAATCAGTACGTAGATGTCAACTTTATATAAAACAATGACATAATTCTATTGGTATACAGACACTTGTCGTATCCAAAAAGACTGATCAATGCATCCTCAGATATTACAAACAATAAAATTGTATTAATCAATTTAAAGTGTTCATTATATACAAAGTGAATGTTAAAATCATCTGTGGTGAGAACATGAACAACAGACTGGATACTCACTCAGTATTGTAAGGCTCTCTTAATTCTAAAACTAAATTCCTACTTACCTCCTCAAAAAAAACAAATAAGGTTAGTTTGGCATGATCTATCCTTTAGAAATCCATGCTGACTATTACTAATAATTTTGTTCTCCATTGGGTATTCCTGAATATTATCCCGTATTAAACCTTAATTTAGTTTCCCCACTATTGAAGTCAGGCTTAAAGGACTGTAATTCCCCTGTTGTGTTCTAGCACCCTTTTTAAATCTAGACACCACATCTGCTTTACGCCAATCTTGTGGCACTGAGCCTGTGGAAATGGAGTCCTTGAATATTAAATGTAATGATTTGGCTATTACTGAACTTAACTCCTTGAGAACTCGTGGATGTATGCCATCGGGGCAAGGTGCCTTATTTACTTTAATTTTATCAAGCCGCCTATGAACTTCTTCCTCAGTTAACCAATTGTTCATTAATATGGAGGTTGTGGCTTCCTCCTGCGGCACTACTATTGAAATTGATTCTTCCGTGGTAAACACATAGGCAAAGCATTTGTTTAATACCTCTACTTTTTCCTTATCTCCAATAATCTGCCTTCCTATCTCGCACTGAAAGGGAAAAAATAATCATGAGACAAAAAATAATAATTTTTGTTTGGACTGGGCTTTAAAATGTACATATTTTGTATATATTTAAAATTGCATACACTGGCAGCAGAATTTGCAAAAATATTTTTCATTCAGTAACATGCTTACATCTGAACAGAGGTGTCACTAGGGCATAAGCAAGGTATGCAGTTATTTAGGGACCCAGAGTCACACACTGCTTCTGGCAACAGAATGGTGGTGGCGGCAGCACAGATGAGGCTGTGACATTATGGGGGTCATTCCTGCGAGCTTGTCATTCTTTTTTCCTATCTTTTCGGGTAATACCCAGCATACTTCTCTCCATACTTCTTTGAGCTGAATGAAGCTTTTGAATTATCTTCGCATTTAGGGTCCAAGTTTAACATCCATATGTCGAAAACCTTATTGAGGCACAGGGGAAGGCTCCCTTGAAAGATTCTCTTGTTTCTTTCAAATGTGCTCCATTCCTTCTTCATTCTCCTGTTTCCTTTGAAAAGGTCCATCCATTATTATTTGCCGGCCAAGGTAGACAGTCTTCAACTTCTTCTAGTTCTATTCCATTAACTTCAGAGTTGACACATTTGGTGAACACAATATATATTGACTATTATATCTGTACAATTGTATCTAGAATAACATGGGTACCACAATCTCACATATCGTACAATATCCTATCATAACATGCATTCCAAGTGAAGATACCAACTGACATGCTCAACTGGTAATGCTTATTCTGGGATAAGCTGTCCCATGTTTCAGATATCCTAATCGTGTCTGAGATTCAAATGTATACAGGAACTTGGGCGATGCCATGTTTATAAAGGCATCCAAACTCCTTAAACCGCACACTGTAGAGACATTTTGAAATAATGGAACTTTCATATTTCCTGATCTGTTCTACATTCTACATTTCCAATTTCACCCAATGTTACTATTTCTTGCATATGCTTGAGAAAGAATTAGGCACTTGGGGACTGATTCAATAAGCCCTGGACAAAAAAAACCCATTGACTCCATCAACCCCTTTGCATTTTTAACACAGCCACTTTTGATAAGGAGAGGGTAGAAACTTTGCATTTTATTTTTTAGAGGAAAAATGTTTATACCACTCTATGGGGCCTATGCAGAGAGCAGCGAATTTAAAAATTGGCGAATTTATTAAAAAGTAGCTTTTTTGGAGAGTTTTATTCTCCATATGCAGAAAAGTGCGAATTCTGCTATGTTTAACATGGACGCGTGTGGCGAGTTTAAATTGGCGAGATGCGCGCTTCAGAAACGTGTAAAAACAAATTCGCGCCTTTTTTTTCCCTTTGCAATGGCCGCGAGCGGCAGCTTCTTGCCAGTTTTTTCTGGCGAGGCAAAAAGGAGACAATCGCGCCATTTTATTGGCGCGAACAGCCGCTAGATGCCGTTCGCGCCTCTCTGCATACGGATATTTTTAAAACTGGCGAGATTGAGGTTCTCGCCAGCCGCGAGGCGAGTTTTACAAATAGAAAAGAAAAATTGGCGCGTTTTTCGGAACTCGCCATTTTCTGCTGCTTTCTGCGCGATTTTCTCCAAAAAATGGCGAATTTCGAAATAGCGCTGCTCTCTGCATAGGCCCCTATCTTGGTTAGCCACCAATGTTCAAGACATGCTTCCCCCTTCAGCTACAGATATTCAGTTATAGCAAGGACTAGCAAAAGTGTATTATGTTTTCAGCTGGTTTTTTTTCTGTGCATGTAATACATTTGATGGCATTTAACTTTTACTTAATTTGTAAAGAACAGTATGAGAGCTACTTGAAAGTTAATTAAGATATACAGAGGAAAAGCACATGTTTTAGCTTGTGTCTGCCCAAATTGTAAGCAAATTGTTCATCAGATATCATCAAGTCAGACTTGGCAGAGATTTTCGATGCTTAAGAAAAGGGAAAAAAGTACGTTACTGTTAGATACATCGTCCTATTTCAACTTGTGTGCCAGGTACCTCTTCCCTCACTCCTATTAATACTCCCCCAATTGTACGATGACACAAATAAGGCAAAGCAAGGCGAATGAAAGCTTGTTATGTTGCGATATTTTCACTAATATGCGGTAGCCTTTAATTTGGCGATCACCAAATAATTGTGTTTCCGGTCTTGTACAGTCTTTTCTGTCTGCAGCAAAGAAGAAAAGAAATCTTAACTTTCTTCTAATCTTTTACCAGAGTAAATAATATATTTTGCATTGTAGCGCTACATAACTTGGCATTAAAACAAAACAAGGTCACAGAGCAAATACAAAATGAGATGACAACATTGACATGACAAGTATATATATATATAAAGCCCCAATTGGCTGAATATATCGTTAGACCAGACCTCAAGATACAAAGGAATACCTCACCCAGCAAAAGTTATTAAAATCCACCCCAATTTAAAACCCACCACTGCCTTTGTTCTGGAGCCAAATGATTATAAGTACCACGCTAAAATATTTTGGCAAGCGCAATGGATTTTCAAATGCCTTTTTGTCCCTAACATAGTACTTCCCATAACATTCTGGAGGTGGTAGTCATAGATGTTTCAAAACTTAAAGAAAAGTCAAGGAAAATGTGTTGGCAAAGCTAAATTAATTTTGCGACATACCAAGAGATTTATTTCCCCAGTAAAAGTTTTCATCATGCTATTCTTCCTTTATTTATCTGACAGAGATCACTGGAAAGCTGCTTTGCATTGCAACCATTACAGACAGTGAAAAGACTTCAAGCACAACCCAATACTTGGCCTCTGGATGCAGTTAGTTTGTGGAGTAAGGCCAATTCACATTGTTCAAGGTTTAAATCATGCCACTTGCAGACTATGCAGCTTTTCTACAGCTACTGGGAAACAGGTTAAGTCACATTGGCTCTTAAACACTTTTTATAAAGGTTTTTAGATTACAGAAAATGGTGTTGTTTCCACTTATCTTTTTTTAACCGTCTTTTTACTCAGAAGGCTCACAGGTGCACTTAAAATAGAATTGCTGGTTTCATCAAAATGTAATTATCACTGCAGCGGGTATGAACATATATGACTATCTTTGCTCTACTCCTGTGAATAAGTAAAAAAGCAACGCTGCCCTGTAGTTCTTGTGTCAAATGTACTTGGATTGTAAGCTCTTCAGGGTAGGGACTCCTTTTTCTATTTTATGTCTGAATCACTTACTCCTATTATGTGTTATAATATTATGTCACATGTATTGTAAAGCGCTATGTACCTGGATGGTGCTATAAAAATAAAGATATACACACATGTAAAAAAACAAAAATGTAAGATTCTTGCATTTGATGCATGAATTATAAATATACAAAATGCAGGCATCTAAGTAAACAATGGGATGTACGTTTTGAAGTGAAACTTTTTGCTGGCACCTACCTGTACAAAAATTTCGCCGGAACAAATTACCTTCATGGTGACGGAAATAAAGAAAGGGAAGTGATGTCACTGTGAGTAAAAAAGCCCATCGGCGTGCATCACTGTGGGCAAAAGAAGGCATGCGCGGCGCCCGCCGCGCATGCGCTGTATCGCTGTCTCGACACGCATGCGCAGATACCCCCGCATGTAAAAAAAACCCTGTAAGATTCTTGCATTTGATGCATGAATTATAAATATACAAGATTCAGGCATCTAAGTAAACAATGGGATTATACGTTTTTGCCAACAAAATCTAACAGGAGGAGTTTGAAAAATCTTGAATTTCTACATTTGCAAGTGTGTCCTGAATTAAGAGAAGTATGTAAACTCAACTATTGACTCAAGTATTTTTGGGGCGGCTTTTTTAATGAAGGATGTGGTTTAAGAAAAAAAAAGAAAACTTGCTATAATTTCTTATCCATTGCATAAATTAACAGGAAGTGGGAACAACTTTAAATTGACTAATTTACAGCTGCCAGTGTCTGCAAAAGTCATGATATCACTTGATGAATCAATGTGTCACGACCACCACACCTGTGTGCACATGAACTGTGTATATGAAAGGGGTTAAAACCGCCAGCTAAACAGCTGACTCCCTTTCCTCCTTGCAGAGCCCTCAAAATGAGCAATATCTCCCCAAAAGCATCACACTTGCTTTACTAGAAAAAAAGATGTAATTAACACACACACACACACACCCAATGTAGCAAAATGTGTCCAAAACTGCAGTGAAATCCCTTCACGAAGGTACTAGGTTCAATTAGAGCCCAAATACAGTACTTATTACATTTTAGATTTAATATACAGAAAGTGGTACAGTGCTTGTTTACAGAAAATAAATGTTACAAAAACATTACAATATATAAATGCAGTCCGTTTCATAAAATAACAAGGGATAGAAACAAAGCCTAAATATGTTACCACTTAGACTCCTCAAGAGGTTGTGGGATTGAAATATGAGAATTCCCGTGTTATTTTATAAAACACCCCTCTCTGGAATTCTAATCTTCATACTCAAATGCATGGTTTTTATGCTCCAAACGTTGCTCCTGTCACAAGGACAAGCCAACCTTTTGTGGGTCTGTCTTATCTCTACTCATCAATCTTTTGTGACATTTTAGGCTGGGAGAGAGAATGATTTTTAAACTCAAATGACTGCATATAAAATACCCTATAACTGTCTCCCTGTCAGCTCTAGAATAATGCTACCCTCACCATTACATGTGTGTGTTTTTAAAACATGTCTGGACATCTGTCTTGATAGGGCTAATTTTAATCTTTGAGGGGGAAACAAATATCTGACCTATGCAACACAGACAGCCTGTCATATTTGGTATTGTTACACACATCTAACTTTGCTCAACGCAAATCAATATTTTTTATCCTTGTGAAGTACATCAGATTTTAATTAGCATACATTTTTACATCTGTTAGGAAATGGAGAGTGCCTTTTCTGTCACTTCCCATCTGCTAGCCAGGGGGGTGGGAGGAATGAATACAATTCCCTTTGAATGTCAAATCTCTGGTATATCTGTACTCTCACCAGTCATTACTACTGTAAATATATATATATATATATATATATATATATATATATATTACCCAGGTTTGAAGCAGGGGGTCTCAGGAGCTGAACCCTGTTCATTTGAGCTCTGTGGAGCCCCTGCTTCTGTAGATACTTACCTCGGTACTAGGTGCCGATAGCCACTCTGCTCGGCTACCAGGGATCACATAATGGCTGCTGTTCAAAGCTCCCGCTCACTGCGGGCCAATAGGAAGCCGTGACCTCATCAGGTTCGGCTTCCTAAATGTTCAAGCTCAGCCGCAGCGGCTACCGGCACCTACAACAGAGGTAAGTATCTCCGGACGCAGGTGGTTTCCGGAGATAAACCCCATTCATTTTAGCTCCGGGGACCCCCTGCTTCCTGGAGATACTTACCTCCGTAAATCCTGGGTAAAAAAAAAATTAAAATATATATATTTTTAAAAAGGCGCTTGGATTGTTCCTTTAATGAAAAGACCAGAGAAACCCAGGTGACCTCACAGGAGACATAGAAAAATAGTATTTGTAAACTGAAAGTTAACCGCTTGGTTGCTGTATTGTAAACACAACTGAATAGGTTAAAGGCATTACCGTAACACAATGCGATGAAGAAGTGAAAGCCCTGATAACAAAGCAAATGCAGCAGTAAAGAAGTACCACATACACCTCTCAGCCTTTTGTTTGTGATGTATGATATGATCCCTATTGAATATGCTGTAAAACCATTTTCTCTGTGCTGGAGAATATTTTAGTCCTTTTCATATGAATGGAGCTTAAGTCGTCTCCAGCAGAGGGAGACGTGGTCACCGCATATTGAATAACTATAACTTTTAAAATCTTGTCTCTGTGTTCTTTTCGTGCGCATGCTTTAATCTTTATGCAAATCAGGAAAAAAAAATACCTTTTAAAGATATGACATTTCAAAAGAGTAATTCGAATAATGTAGCGATGGCCTCTAGCGAGCTCAGTTACCTCACTAGTTTAACAAACTGACATTTGCATATATATAAGCCACGGTTTTTGATGAAAAAAAAAGAACACATAACGAAGTAATGTGGTCTCCCATGTCAAACACGCGTACCGGCGGGAGAGAGGCCTGGCGTGGGAGAGGCCCACAGGAGCTGGGCAGTGCTGGGCCTCAGACCACCACCAAGGTAAGCGTGTATTGCATTTTTTTGTGTGTCTGTTGCATTTTGTGTTGGGGGGGTAATTATTGTGGGGGGCTAGTGTGGGTATTGTGGCAGGGAATTGTATGGGTATCGGTGGGAAGTGTGTGTGTGGGGGGAGGAGTGTGTGTGTATGGTCAGTGGGGGGAGCAAGGAATGAGTGTGAGGAGGAGGGATTGAGGGAGCGGGATTAAATGCGGGGGGTAATTAAGTGATGGCAGAGAGGGGGTGGAAGCAGAGGTGGGGGAGGGGGGAGACTGAGAGAAATACACGGGGAAAGGGGAGGAATAGAGGAGGTAGCTCGTCAGTGTGTGAAGGGGTGGGGGCTCTCAGGGCCGCCGACACATGGAGGGCCCCGGGCCTTGGCCTCAGAAAATCTGTCGGCAGCCCTGATAGTAAGTGATTTACCCAAGATGATAAAGAGCTGACCTTAAAATACTTAAGCGGAATATGGTTATAAGCAATAAGATGTTTGTTCCAAACTTGGATAGAAGGATACCTTTAACCCTTTTGGTAACAGAGTAACTTGCAATGTATTTTTTTACACAGTCCCCTTTTATGTCCATAAGTTTGTTTAATTCATTCAGGTTGACGTGTATATATTGTGTAAAAAAAAAAGTTGTCCAACAAAGGAGACAACAGCTGGAAGTCCAACAGGAGAGCAGTTCAAAGTGGAAGGCAGCTGGCTCCTGTGTCCCTTCTTCTGTGCTGCGAGCAGGTGAGGCAGGAGAAACTCATTGGTAGGCGTATGGGCTCCTTTATGTTCAGACAGAACAGGAAGGAACACAGACACTCCAGCATTCCAGTCTAAAGTTCTAATTCCCTGTACAGCTGAAAAGACTTGCAACAGATTGCTTTTCACACTAATCTGCTAATAATAATAACTTTGCACACACATAGCGCCTTCCACCCTTAGATCTTAATGCTCTTAACAGAAGCAATTAATACATCAATGCAGGTAATATTACCCAATTAAAGGCTAAGGTAGATTAGTTTCACTACAATTCAGCAATCTGATTGGATGGACAACAGGGCATTAACTCCTTTGTTGCTGGAGGGGCATACAGAGTAATAAGCAAGAGTCCACTCAAAGAGCAGATTTGCAGACCGGTGAAAGTCATTGGAGTGGCCCTTTGACAGTTGGCTCCTGCTAATTTAATTGCAGTTGCTCAAGCAGCTAGATGTCATTCACAATTCGACTCACTTTATATCTATTGTAATGTAAATATATATGGTATAGATCAGAGGTTCTCAAACTTTTCTATATCACAGAACACGAGTGTTAATAATCGTTTGGAGGACCACCATGCATGCAACTTGCTCTCTTCATTATATATACACACATGGGTATATAAATATACTCCTGAAAAAAAGGTGTCACAGATTAGTAAGGTGGTATAGAATCAAACTGAAGTCCAGCACACTTGGAGTTTTGTTCAAATGTGATTTATTAGAGTGATCACATTATATATCAGTGAGGAAAGACACTGGCTCTGTAAACAACATTGAGTTGTTTGAATCAGGGGAACCTGGTTCAATTCCCAGTGTCTGCTCCATGTGACCTTGCATAAGTCACTTTATTTTCATGTGCCTCAGGCGCTAAAATCATAGATTGTAAACTCATCTGGGAGGGGAATGTGTCTGTAAAAATTCCTATGTACTGCGTACTGCGCGCTGTGATGTAAATGTGAAGCGCTTTGAGTCTCTTTGGGAGAAAAGCGCTATATGAAATAAAGTTATTATTATATGTGTGTATAATATATAATATATATATATATATATATATATATATATATATATATATATATATATTGTGACAAACGGCTTACTCCAGGGCTCCGCCGTCTGTCCAGGACTGTTAGAACACAGTCTTTTAGGGTAGGTTAAATGACGAGGCGTAACGTGCTGTTCCTTTAAACAGGCTACTACCTGGTTTATTCAGTCCCAGGCACTGAGATTGCCACACTGCATACATAAGAAACACAAGCAAAACAAAAGCCTGCTCACCTGAGCAATAACTTAACTGAGGTTTTACCCTGACTGGGATTGGGCAGCTTATCCACTTCCAACAAACAAAAATAAGGAACTTTGCAATTTGATAAAGGTACAAAATGATTTAACCTGTTTGGGGAGAGGCTTTCCCCCTCTGTGCTTCCAGCAGCCTTCCTGCCTCCAGTCTCGAGGGGAGAGGAACCAGGAAATCAGCCTTACATACCTGACTTCCACCTAGCAGGACAGGTGACAGAAATCAGGAAGCAGACAAACTCTGGTCTGGATCCCTCACCCCTCAGTTCCAGCACTTGCCAAACTGTGGGATGGAGTGCATGCATTCTGAGGCTGCACTTTCCAGCCTAAAGAAACAGCAGACACTCCACTGGCAAGTCCATAAAGGTAGATGCTTTTCCCATAAAGTAATTATAAGACATACAATACCGTTGTTGCGATGAAATCAGAGGGCAGCACTCGGGTAAGTAGGCAAAAAAATTAATTGTATTTGAAAAAGACACAAAAAGAAAACCGACGTTTCGGTCCAAACCAAAGAATTGGAGACATAAGGTATTAAAGTGATGGGAAGGAGAGATGATGAGGGGAGAGGGAGAAGGGGGTAGGGGAGGTGAGAGGTGGGGAGGGATGAGGTTGGCTTCGTAGAATTCCCAAGTAACGCTGGGTACTTTCAGCTAGCGTATGTGTGTATGTGTATGTGTATGTATATGTATATATATATATATATATATATATATATATATATAAATATATACAGTGTTCGACAATGCTATACATTTACACGCCGGGGGCGAGTGGATTTAACCTCCGGGCGAGTAATTATTGGCCCAAGCAGCACACGTGTTTGTTTTTTTACATTTTCCCTGCTTGCGCTGCTGTTTTTCCCCCGCTCGCACTGAAAAAAAAAAGCCGGAGGCGGGCTCATGATGTTGGGGGAGATTACCCCGCCTCTGGCTCTCTGAGCAGTGCCCTCCCTCCTCCCCCGCCTTTCAGCAATACTTTCCCTCCTCAGCGCTTTCACTCCTCCCCCTTCCGGCAGCCAGCCCCTTCCGTGCCTCTGTCTGCCACAGGCCCCTGCAGGCACAAAGTTAGCAACAATTTTTGAATTCTAAAAATGTAAGTCTTTTTAAGTATAACTGAAATTACATTACAATATTCTTGAAGTCTTTCTACTTCATGTTTTCTGCAAAGCGGTGCTCTAAATAAAAAAGACATTGTTGGCCAATGCTTGTTTTGAATGTGTGTTGGGAAAATGTAAATGCCTAAACTGGCTCCAGTTTCTATTTTATAATGAAAGGACTGCTTCAGAGACAGCATGAGTCCATTTCCAAACATGCACAGGCTGCACAATCATACTATAAACACCTTGCAGGGAAAGGATTGGCTTTTTTTTCATCCACAGGAGACTTAAACTCACGCCGATCCTTCTGCCACTGATGAAAGTATTGACAGATGATTCCGATTGATTTTGTATTTCGTTGGCACACAGAGACACCTAAGGCTGGTGCTATACTGCCGGGGCGTGCTACGCCCTGCGCGCGCACGGCAGTTATAGAAGGCTGAGGACAGCCAGCCCTTCTATACAAGGGCAGCGCGCGCGCACGGCAGGAAGCGGGGAGCCTACAGACAGTGGTGAAGACGGTGGGAGGGATGATTTCGCGCCGCTACCGGCGCTCAAATGTATGTATGTGTGTGTGTGTGTGTGTGTGTGTGTGTGTGTGTGTGTGTGTGTGTGTGTGTGTGTGTGTGTGTGTGTGTGTGTGTGTGTGTGTGTGTGTGTCAATGAGTGCACAAATAAAACATTTTTTTATTTATTCAACTTTTTTTTGTTTAAAAAATCTTATTTACACCATTATTTTACACACACACACACACACACACACACACACACACACACACACACACACACACACACACACACACACACACACACACACACACACACACACACACACACACACACACACACACACACACACACACACAGTACCTGTCACGCCTGGCAGCACTGAGATTCTATACAAACAAAAACAAAGGGAAAATGTAAAAAAACAAACACGTGTGCTGCTTGGGCCAATAATTACTCGCCCGGAGGTTAAATCCACTCGCCCCGGGCGTGTAAATGTATAGCATTGTCGAACACTGTATATATATATATATATATATATACACACACACACACACACACACACACACTACCTGTCACGCCTGGCAGCACTGAGATTCTATACAAACAAAAAGCATACGGCACGTGCACGCGCTTTCGCACGGCCGCAACCAGTATAGAACGGCCCTAACAGGCCACTAGTAGTGTCGCTTGGCAGGTCCGGTTAATGCATTTCAGTTTTTGTTTCTCCTTTCTCTTTAACAAATCAACCTTTCAACGAGAACACCTCAGTTGGATCACTCACATTCACCTATACAACACTTTGATGTACAGTAGTCTACATTTCTGTTTGAATTTCACCTCCGCTCCACCAGTAGCCGACGTAGATAAAGGGCCATCTTTACCAAGAAATGGTATTCCATAGGACAGCTTACATCTCCTACACTTGAATGGGCTTAGAGAGATATATTTACTTGTCTTATGGAGTAGTGCTACTTATGTAAATATGGCTGAGTCTCCAATCAGTCGGCTGGTCAACCAAACGTTGGTAAGTAGTTTCATAAGAGAGTACTCACAATATTCCTGAATAACCACCATTGGAAAAGTGTGCCACATTCATAGTAGTAGAGTAGAAAACCAGCACGTGCAAGACCTGAGCCCTGCCCTCTCTCTAGCAGTGCACCAATTGTATCTAGTGGCTGCCTGGTCACATGATCTTCCACACAAAACTTTGTGATGTTAAAGCAGCAGTTCAAGCTGCCATTTAGATTTTTTAAAATTATTTTTCCCATTCAATATGTGCATCAATACAATCTGCACACTGACAAGTGATTAGCTAAGCTGCAGATCGATCCGTTCTCCTGTAATCGGTCGCTTTGCTATGGGTTATTTAATTCAGCATTATGGGAAATGTAGTTCCTGGAATATGAGTGACTGGGCAGTTACTAGATACAATAGGTGCACTGCTAGAGAGAGGGTGGGGCTCAAGAGCAGTCGGAAGGGGCTGTCACTTTGGAAATGCTTCCTACATTAGAAACATTAAAAATGTCTTTAAAACATTCATTTTTTTTTTTTTTAATGCTACAATTATTTTCTTATAGTACAGAACTGATTTATTTAAAAAAAAAACACAATGAAGAATATTGCTTGAACTTCTCCTCTAATATGCAAATGCGTTCCTCTGACTGCAGAATACTCCTCTGCAGCCATTTAGTGAACCCGAGCCGAATCTTCGCCAACCGATCACAAGAGAACGAATCGATCAACTTAGCTAATTACCTATCATTGTGTGGATTGTATTGATGCACATATTAAAAGGAAACAAAATAATAATAATTTAAAAAAAAAAACAGCATCTTGGACTGCTGCTTTAAACTTTATTCCCATGAATTATCTCAGTAAACATATCACTGCCATTAGTTCAGTGTGGTCCCATGTGGGAAATAGGGATATAAGTACAGCTTTTGGCGCCAAACCATAAACAACCAATATTGGAATATAAAATTATAAATTGTATACTTATTGTCCCGCAGTTAGAGTCCAATGGAGGGTATTCAATTCCCTCCCAAAATAGACAGTAGAAAAAAGGCAGAGTCCTCCAGCGCATAGACTTTAAATCCTCTTCTCCTCAGTACATACAGTATGATGGGGAGATAGAGAGAGAATGTCTGTGACATCAACGTGTATTATACCATTTGTTTGTGGTCCCATGTGGGACTGCACCTTTATTGTCAACTCTGGGTTAATAAATAATATAAATACATAGTGTTAATGTAGCATTTTATTTAACTTTTTTCATGTTTTCTACTGTAAACTTTGCCGTTCGTTTGATGTTTTAGCGCTACAGTGTGTAAAAAAAACTGCTATTATATTTCTTAACTTCACATATAATAATTGAACAAGTATAATTTCATTTGTGAAAAACAACAAGTACAGGTGTATTTGTTAAGCTTCTCTCCAACTATTTTTGAGAGTATTATATTGAACAATGGTTTTTCCTGGAACCGTTTTTGTAACCTGGGTAATATGTATTGCACATGTCTAAATAACTAAGCTTCTTTAGTGGCCACGTGCTAGTCATTTACTCATTTGTTGCGAGACGTACACCTTCTTGTAACTCACTGTAATGATAAATTACACTTATGTCACGTGCAATAGTGTTACTTTAATTAGTAGGTGGTGTCTCATGACACAATAGAGATGCAAGGTAGTTTTAGGATGACATCAATTAAATATTTCCATCAAGACAAGTGTCTTGATGTATCACGTGGAAGCTTTTGAAATGCACATACTCTGGGTTCATCAAATCCTTCCGTTTTTCACACACCATGAAATAGACACAACAGGAAGTGATATAAAATGATAACTTCGAGCTGGATCAAGTTTTTTGTTTTCGTTGCCAATAGCTGAAAATTTGGCGGCCATGCATCAAAGTCTAATGCATGCAAAACGGGGGTCAAAAATAACCCCTCATTTATCAAGGAAAGAATCTGCATTGATATTAATAGAATTAGTTGATCAATGGTACTATTTGATCAATCTTGTGCTACTGCTTGGACAACTTCTTGTTTTGCAGTTGGGAGATTTTGATGCATGGCCTCCAAATAGTTCTTTATCTGCAATGCAAACAAACCAAAAATGTATGTAGTTATCAATTTATCACTATGAAAATTATACATAATACACCGGGGGTTGGGGGGGGGGGGGGGAGAATAACACCAGGCACAGCATCGGCCGCAGATCTGCTGCTCTCTGGATGGAGAGAAAAGAGAGGCCGGGAAGGGAAGGGAGGAGCATGACAGTCAAGCCCTGCCAGCTGGATATCTTATTTACTATATATATATATATATAGGCAATACGATACCGTGTGTGAGATGAATATCAAAAGGCAGCACTCCAATGGATGGTCAAAAAAGTTTGTATTACAAAGACATAATTTACTATATATATATATATATATATATATATATATATATATATATAATATATATATATTATATATATTATATATATATATATATATATATAGGCAATACGATACCGTGTGTGAGACGAATATCAAAAGGCAGCACTCCAATGGATGGTCAAAAAAGTTTGTATTACAAAGACATCATTTGGTTATGATGTCTTTGTAATACAAACTTTTTTGACCATCCATTGGAGTGCTGCCTTTTGATATTCATCTCACACACGGTATCGTATTGCCTAAGTTATTCTCTACAGGATTTGCACCCATCATCTTGATTGATCTGACGGAGTGCCTATTGTATATACATATATATATATATATATATATCTTAACTGCCCTATACCTACACCGAAATAACATATACTGCTTTCTTCCAGATCTGACTCAAGCATCACACGGGAGACATCGGTATCCCCCCTAACCCAGAAGACAGGTAGGGAACACCTCCCCTCCAATGTATAACATTGCGGGAATGAGGGTACCTGGACATTGAGGGACAGCAGATCAGGTAAGATCCGGGGGCATCCAGAGACTCGTTAAGTAGATATTACAAGACACGATACATAAAGCTTGACCCCCTGCAGAAGCACTTATCAAAATGCCCTCCTACTGTTTCTGTACGTTTCTCCTACATACCAATTAGATTGTAAGCTCCTCAGAGCAGGGACGCCTCTTCCTAAATGTTATGTTTGTCTGAAGCACTTATTCCCATGACCTGTTATTTATATCTATTTATTATTTGTTATTTATATGATTACCACGTGTGTTACTACTGTGAAGCGCTATGTACATTAATGGCGCTATACAAATAAAGACACAATACAATACAATTCAGGAAACTAGTCATTCACATCTGGCTTTTTTTTCTAGATTAGTGAGTGTGCATGTGATCGTAAAAGGAGAAAGACCGCACAGATGGTCCAGCAACTCTCCCAACAGAGTAAGTTAAAGAGTCAAGACAGAAAGGCCCAAGCCTATGAGTCTGCTGACGGTAAAAGAGAGGTGCCATGGGGTGCACTTCGGGTTAATAGGAATCCCGACCAAGTTGAATTACTGAAGATAAATGGTGTGGAACACAACACTGAAGGTACACTGAGGAAGAAAGGTCCAAAAGAGAAGGCCAAACCGTCACTAGCGAGTGTATGCAATGAGCTGACCTCGGTCAATGCTCTTCTACAGGATAAGGGAGACTCTGAGCACATGAGGACAAGGACAACGATGCATCTTCAGGATTTGCAGATCAAGGTCACAGCGTGGCGTAGAGTCCTGGCAGAGAGAGCTAATAGACAGCAGGATGCTCAGGAACCTTTGCAAGAAGAGACACAACAAAAGCGGAGCGTCAACCTTAAACTGAAACTGGCACAAGACAAGTAGATAGTGAGGTACCAGTCTTCAGGCCCAGATGGCCTGGGAATTACCCCAAAAAGAAAATGCCTAAATTGGAAGGCAAAAGAAAAAAAAGGGGGGAGGGAAGGGCCGACGTCGGACTTTTTCGACAAAGATGTTGGTGCACGGGAATGGTGCACGGGCCGCTCACAGGACAATGTTTCGCTGGGGGGAGGGATATGTGACAGTCACTGACTCAGTAAGCTGGAATGGAGGATGTGTGTACTTTCCAGCACTAAACCAGTTAACCTATAGTTGGAGAACTGCATACACCTGCAGCCTAATTAAGCAGGATGCCTGAGAGACTGCAGGTTTAAAAAGCAGGAAGTGGCTCACACACGGTGAGCTTGCTTTTCCCCAGGAGGGTGGAGAGACTTCTCCCGGCTAGGAAGCCCTAGCTGCTGCTCTGGTCCCCAAGTCCTGCGAGGAGCTTTGCTGCTGGGACCCCAACCCAGGATAAAGATAAAGATTGCTGCGTAGCTGTTGCTCTAGTCCCCCAGTCCTGCGAGGAGCTTTGCTGCTGGGACCAGCTGGGACCCCAACCCAGGATAAAGATTGGACACATTGGTGCACTACTTTGAGTGTATGGTGGTTTGGTTATATGATTAGCCATTCCATCACTGATCATTGCTATTTATCTATACATTGGGTCTTAATTTGTGATTGTGTTTACTGACCCTGTGTTTCTTTTGTCCACATCAATCGCAATGATACATTGCATCTTTTAAAGGTTGTGCAAAATTAATAATTATATTTTAAGCACATTGACCCACAGAATACCTTAAACATCATGTGACAGCCTCCATATAATTGATCTGTCTTTAGTGACAGAAAGGTCAATTTAATCACTGCATGGGAGAATCTGCTCGCATACATACAGGTCTGAGGATTTCTAAATAGAATGAATACGCCTTATCAAGTAGCAATACAATTTATTTAAAAAAATGACTACATGGTGCATCTGTGAAAGTCAGAT
This sequence comes from Ascaphus truei, assembly GCF_040206685.1. Lineage (NCBI taxonomy): Eukaryota > Metazoa > Chordata > Amphibia > Anura > Ascaphidae > Ascaphus > Ascaphus truei. The sequence continues at coordinate 245,529,942 of NC_134483.1, forward strand.
AATGTAATATCTTGACAAGAAAACATCTTCTTTGAAGTGATCAATTGCAATGTTTTTTGTGTGTATGTGGTATAGGGCAGAGGTCCTCAAGGACTGCTAACAGTGCAGGATTTAAGGATAGCCTCTCATTAGCACAGGTGGCCCAATCATTTTGACTGAACCACCTGTGCTCTAGCAGGGGTATTCTTAATACCTGCACTGTTACTGGTCCTTGAGGACTGGAGTTGGGGACCTCTGGCATAGGGTACTCACTGGTATGCAGAGAACCCAAAACAAGGTAATTTCTGTGAATCTTATTTTAAGAATAACAGAGAGCAGCATTTATTGAAACTAATAATAATTGTAATATTTCTACTGGGATATATATATATATATATATAGAGGAAAACCCCGTTATAGCGCGACCCGTTATAACGCGAATCGGTTATAACGCGGTTTTCACGTGGCTCCCGTTTTTTTGTGTTTTTTAAATTTTAAAAATTTTTTTGCACACACTGCTCACTGCACACACTGCTCACTGCACACACTGCTCACTGCACACTGCACACACTCTCACTGCACACACTGCTCACTGCACACACTGCTCACTGCACACACTGCTCACAGCACACACTCTCACTGCACACACTGCTCACACTGCTCACTGCACACTGCTCACTGCACACACTCTCACTGCACACACTCTCACTGCACACACTGCACACACTCCCTGCACACACTCCCTGCACACACTCCCTGCACACACTGCTCACTGCACACACTCTCACTCACACACACACACACCCTCACCCATATATACACACACATACACACCCATATACACACACACACACACACACACAGTTTCTCTCTCATATATACATACACACACACACTCTCTCACTCTACACAGACGGGGGGGGGGTCGGAAGAGAGGAAAGGCCGCGACCAGCACCACCACCCGCTCCCCCCCTCCTCCCGCGCAGGCAGCGGGAGCGCCGGGTACAGCGGTGGGGAGTAGAAACCCCCTGCTACCACCTCCATGCAGGCAGCGGGAGCACCGGGCACGTGGGGGGGGGGATCAGAGGTAAGCGGGAACCCGAGGGACATCCCCGCTCCCATCTCCTGCCCCGCGGGCTGTCACGCGATGACAGGGGGAAGCGGGGACCGGAGGGACATCCCCGCTCCTATCTCCTGTCCCGCAGGGTGAAGGGTGCTGCGGGGGGAGGGTGATGATGGGCCGATGCGGCGGCCATTTTGTTTTTGCGCGACCCCGTTACTAACGCGGTCGTCTCGGGGTGGACTCCGAGGACTGCGTTATAACGGGGTTTACCTGTATATATATACAACAGATAGTCACAGATGGTTGTTTTTCAACCCAGTCATCAGGATCCCCCAGCCACACCAGATTTATGGAATAATGAGTGAATTACCAAGCACATGTTTGCATCTATCATATGTGAATATTAGCTTGTTATCTCTAAAACATGGCCTGGCTAGATGTCCCAAGAAGTGGATTGTGAAATGCTGGAATAGGCAGGTATTTAAACATATGGATAGATATACATACAGAAGGATCCAATTCTCCCACAGGTTTAACCAATAACCCATCAAATATTGTTTACAAGAGCACTGAATCTTAAAGGAGCTATTATTTTTTTATACAGGATTGAAGCGGGGATCTCCAGAGATGAACCCCATTCTTTTCAGCTCCGTGGACCCCCTGCTTCCAGAGATACTTGCCCCGAAGGGGGTTCTGGTACAGTTTTTTGCAGTTTAAAGCTCCCGCCTTACATGGGCCAATATGAAGCCGTACCAGGTGATGTCACGATTTCCTATTGGCCTGCAGGGGGCAGGAGCTTTGAAAATCCGCCATAATGTGAACCCTGAAGTGGCTACCGGCACCTACTACAGAGCTATGTATCTCCGGAAGCAGGGGTATCCCGGAGCTGAAAAGAATGGGGTTCAGCTCCGAAGACCCCCTGCTTTAATCCTGCATAATAAAATAAAAAAAACGCATGGATTGCCTCTAAGCAAAAATTGTCCCCAAGTTGTTTGACGGAAGTCTTCTCAAGGAAAGTAGACAACGTTAAAGGATTCTCTAGGTGTTTCAAATGTTGTGCATGTAAACTAGCTTAGAATACTCAGAAGAATTTGAATCGCATAACACATAAAAGTTTTTCTATTGATTTTATTGATTGCAATACAGATCATGTCATTCATGTATTACAGTGCCCGTGTCACAAGCAATGCGTGGGGAGCACTACACTAGTGAACACGAAATCCAGGGGGAGCATGGGGAAGAAACAAAATAAAACTAAGTGCAGCAGTGTTTCTTCCCCATGCTCCCCCTGGATTTCGTGTTCACTGCTGTTACCATGGGGGAAGAGTGAAGACTACCCCTTCCAGTGGGTTTTGAGCAGGGGGTGAAACTGTATTTACAATTATTACTATTTTTTCACTTATATAAGTTTATATTAAGTCACTCATTAATAGTGTTCACCCCTTTTATTTGTTTCCGCCTGTTTTCACTTTATCACTATACTACTGGGGAGCACTACACGACAATGAATAGTTCTTATAGCTAAATATGTCAGAAATATAGAAAAGGGCTTCCAGCAGCATCGTATTTCAAAACATTTTAAGGAACATCATGAACAAGATCCAAGGGGTCTGCAATTGATAGGAGTGGAGAAAATAAAACCAAGTTGGAGAGGGGGGTAGGTAATAAGGTAGTACATATTTCAAAACAGGAAAAATACTGCATTTACACACTAAAAACTCATACAAAAAGGTTTAATATTGGCATTGATTTGGGATCATTTTTGCGAGATTAATGCTAACACTCTAAAAATCTCAGAATCGGTTTAGTTCAATTAATTACACTTATCGGTCTTGTTCTCATTCTTTCTATATATTTGCAATGTATCTTTCTCATTTTTCTTTTTATCTTTGTTATGCATGGGTGTGATCTATATTATATATAAATTGTATGATCCCACATTCATGGACAGTTCTGTTTCAATTGTAATACTGTTATTCCATTCTTTATATGAAACACAATATATTAATATTCCCCTACAGATGGGAGTATATATAAATTGCAATAATGAAAGATTTATTTTTAAGATACTTTAAAGACCTAAGTAATAATGTATCCATGTAATATCGCCTTCGCATTCTCCATACTCTTGGTATTCATAACAAAGCTCTATCCTGGATGTCCTCTTACCTCTCCCATCATAATTTCAGTGTCTCTTTTGCTAACACCTCCTCCTCTATCGATCTCTCTGTGGGGGTACCACAGGACTCTGTCCTGGGACCTCTTCTATTTTCTATGTACACATTCTCTCTAGGTGACATAATCACATCTCTTGGGTTCAAATATCACCTCTATGCTGACGACACACAAATCTACTTTTCAACCCCTGACCTTACACCTGCTGTACAGACCAAAGTTTCCGAATGTCTCTCCGTTATATAATCCTGGATGGCCCTCCGCTGCCTTAAACTTAACATGTCAAAATCATAGCTCCTCATATTTCCTCCCAAACCTGGCCCTACTACCTCCTTCCACATTACTGTTTGAAGCATTATCACCCAGTAGCACAAGCACGCTGCATAGGGGTCACACTCTCTCACATTCTCCTCTCACATTCAAAAGGTAGCTAAAACCTGTCATTTTTTTCCCTCTGCAATATTACAAAGATACTCCCTTTCCTCTGTTGCTCAACTGCTAAAACTCTGACACAGACCCTCATTCTCTCCCATCTCGACTCCTCAAACCTCCTGCTGTCCGGCCTTCCTGCCTGTCACCTGTTTCCCCTACAATCTATCCTAAACGCTGCTGCCAGAATCACTTTACTCTTTCCTAAATCTGTCTCTGATGAAATCCCTGTCCTGGCTTCCTATCAAATCCTGTAGTACACTTTACATAGTACCAAAGGAGACAGAAACAAGGGTAAAAGTAACTGAGAAACAGAAGAAAAACACAGAGCTGAAGACAGAACATGATGTAACATTATAGGATTCTCATTCCCTCCTTCATAATATCTGTTATTGTATTGGTGGAATTTGTAATTGTATCTTTAACTATATTTCATATTTTTCTACATAGTTTTTAGATATAGAGTTATTAATATCCCTTAGGGAGAGCTGGCGTGCACAGTATTATCACAAAAGAGATTAGGTAAAGATCATAAGGACACTCCTAAGTATTTGTTCACTACATAGACAGAAGTTATTTAAAATACTTATACAGTACTTGTCTGATTTGTTTCAAGTTGTGTCAATCCCATACATGTGAAACATGCTGGTGCCATTAGTGCACATTGGTCCTCGGAGGGACTGTCTCTTTTATCTTCAGAATGCCATTTTAACGTACCTGATACAGTTTAAATCATCATGCCAGATTTTCTTGTGACATGGGAAAGTCACTTTATCTGCCTGTGCTTGAGGCACCAAAATTAGATTGTAAGTGCTACAGACAAGGAACGTAGGGTGCCTGCCAAATTCTAGTTACATTGCTGCGTACATTGCCAGTGGCATATCAAAAAAATATTATTAAGTGTATTATACACTTAAAAATATCAGGAAAGGTAGGGGCAGAGTTGCTAATAAATGCCGTATTTAAAAGAGCAATCTCACCTGGGAACTTTATCTTTTTAAATCTTACATGAACCTGACTGGTGACCCCGGAAATCAAGGTGAACAGGGATCCCCCTCCACTCCCCCCTCCAGTTCAGGAGCAGAAAGCCCAGGGTCCAGCAGGTAAACAGATTCAAAATGGTAGTACATCACCGTATTTGCAGTCCAAGATGTGCTTTTTTCTTTTCCCCTTTAATATGTGCACCAGTATAATCCACACTAAGTAATTATCTAAATTGCCGTTCAATCTGTTCTCCTGTGATTGATCGGTGAAGATTCGGCTCGGGTGTTCAGTAAATGGCTGTCAGTGCAGCAGAAGAGGACCAAAGATGCAAAGTTCTGTTGCGAAGATCATATTACCAGGCAGTCAATAGATAAAATTGGTGCACTGCTAGAGAGCGGGCGGGGCTCAAAAAGGGGTTGTGCCAGAGTCTGTTTCATAAGAGGAAGGGGCTGTGACTTTGTCAATGGTTGCTATAGAAACAAAACATGCTTGTTACTTTATAATACATTAAAAATGTCATTTAGAGCTGTTTTTAAAAGTAAAAAAAATGCTACAAGTATTTTTTCATAGTACAGAACTGATTTATTAAAAAAAACAAAAACACATGGAGGCTATTGCTTGGACTGCAGCTTTAACGCAGTTGATCCGATACATTCTTGGCTCACTAATTTAATGAATCTGGCAATAAATATTTTCTTCAGACACCATTATGGATGTCTTAATACAGGGGTACGCAAAGTTTTTGGTGCGCGCCCCCCTGCCTGGGAGACCCAGCTTTCACGCCCCCTCGTTTAGAACCCAGCGTCAAATGACGTAGCGGGTCATGTGACGTCACATCACATGACCCCACAGCCTCATTTGACACGCGTTGTCATGGTGACGGGTCATGTCACATGACTTCACGACGTCATTTGACGCGGCGTTGCCGAAGACCCAGCTGGCAGCAGGTAATGGACGTTACAAAGGCCTTACGCCTCCCCTTGGGGGGAAGGGCGCGGGGCCTCTGTAACTGCCGCGCACCCCCTAGCATAATTGCACCCCCAGGTTGTGCACCGCTGCCTTAATACCTTGGATTAGAGAATTTCTAACCCCATTGGCTGCTCAAGGGGCTTCCAGTGCATTAAAAGGGATCCTTTCAAACTTTGAGTTAAACGGACCATATGGATCAGTGGGCAGTTCCGAGTACTCATTCTCCCCCCCCTAAAAAATATCAATCTGCTGATTTAAAACAATGATAGTTTTAGAATACACCACTGTTTCAGAGAGAGTCTAAGGAACTCATTATATATGATGTGAAGCTGCCCCGTGCCAGGGAAGAATTTAGTCCCCTTCATTAGAACGGAGCTCATCTTTTCTCCATCACTGGAAAGCTGCTTGACAGACTCTTCAATAAGGGCCTGTATACAGTAATTGCTTTTTCCTCTCAGAGAATCCCCTCCTTGTCTCATTCTCACTATTTATTGGCTCTAACTCCCAAGTGAGGACAGTAACATCATCACACTACAATGTAAGCTTCACTTGAGTCTATCTTCCATGCTGTTCTATTCTCGGCAGCAGGGATTTTCAGGGCCACTCTCTCACTCAGTCCCACTATTTAACATGATGCTAAGCTAAACTAAGACACTCAAATGAATACAGCACTCAGTAAAACAAATAACATTAAATTAATCCCGTTCTACTCCCGTTTAAAATTTGTCATTCTTTTTTCAATACAGTTATTTTTAAGGATATAAAAATTAGCTAAGTAGAGCCTGAATCATATTCTGCCCAGATTCACTAAGCAGCGTTATGGTTGACACAATGAAATAAAATGAAGGCTATATTATTTAAGTTATACTTCAGTCTGGCGGTATTACAAATGTGCATAAGTCCAGCACAAGTAGTGGTTCTATAGAAGTGTACTTTTGCTGTAACTTGTAAAACCTACCAGGGATTAAAAACATTTAAAAATAAATCTATATAATTTTATTGAAATAAAATATTTAGTGTTTTTATACGTCACTGTGTAAAACTAGAGTGACATATTGACTGATTCTTTCTTAGTTTAATACCAAAGGGTTACAACACAAAAAAATCTCATACATGTCAATGGGGCTTTCTGTGCGATAGCGTTGCAACTTACTGAATAAGCCCCTTACATCTTTAAAACAGATTTGCATCAGGGCAAATGGAAATTGGATACATTAGCTAGATTATTAAAAACAATAATACTAACACAATATCGATAACCATCAATACTACAAATAATCTATTAGTATTTATACATTTCCACATGCAAGGCATGGTGGATATCTAAAATAATAAACACATTATATTTTATTTATTTGTTGCTAATCCAAGATTCTACAACAGCTCTACTTCTTTCAAAATAATCTTTGTAATGTATGGTGACACCGCTCTTTATTATCAATGTCCAGTGTTCGACAAACCTATACATTTGCTCGCCCCGGGCGAGTGGATTTAACCCCCGGGCGAGTAAATATTGGCCCAAGCAGCACACGTTTGGTACTAGGTGGCGAGTAGATTTTTTGGTGATTTGTCAACCACTGTCAATGTCCATAATATTTCAGCCATGGAAACCTACTTATATGGGTGAGGTCATGTAATGAGAGTGCAAATTAAAACATGATCAGCAGCCATCTGGAGTGAGTGAGCTGAGTTTCAATGGATATTTCCTGCAACAACCACACATTATATAATTATGGTGGGTAAAAAAGTGACAAAAACCCCCCACCGTACAGTGTACAGCGAATAAAAATATCCCTTGTGAGCACATTCACCTATCTCAGAACTGCAACCCTGCTTTTCCCTATTATCTCTTAGCATACAATAATTCTACTGCAGCCAGGGATTCTGGGAAATCACATGCAAATGAGCACACAGCATACCATACATCATGTCCATTTTAACATGAACCCCTGCCTGCCATATTACACATCTTTTCCACACAGTCTGGATTAAAGAAGTGCATAGTCAGTAACACCTACTCAAAGACAGCTATTTCGACCTTTTGGGTCTCACCAACTACTGTATCAAACCACATTCATGATTTAAGGAGACCAAAGCACTTACAGGCATAAACTCTACAGGCACATTTAACATATTGTGGTCCTCCAAAGTGCTGAAGAAGAGAGGTTGTCCAAGTGAGTCTTAATTTTTTTTTTAACCATAATAATCAAGACATGGTTTGGTGTATCTTTCTGGAAAGGGCCATTGATAAGTGGGTTGTGCCGGGACAACTACCCAGGGCCTGGAGATAGAAGGGGTCCGGTGGCCAGTATCTGGAATTTGCACCCGGCCTGAAGTCAGGGCCAGCGTCTGCTTTTGACCTGGGTAGTCCTCAACGTCTGACTAGTAATTAACTGAGAGGTAGGGCCTCTACTGCTCAACAACTTGTAGGGACCGCCTACACCTTTCCCATTGCTCACCCACCCTGAAACCCCTCCCCTCTCCCCCCCCCCCCCCCCAAGCTCAGCAACCCTGGGCCAAGGAACAGCTGCTGTTGGCAGCCCTTTTTTTCCTGGTGACTAATTATGTGACACTGATGACACCATGTCAAAGCTGGAACTTTAAGCCTGCATTTCCTGAGTGGGGGGGAAAGTTACCTACAGTATATGACAATTCATACCCTATGCAGCACTTCCTACTGAGTGCATGTCACTTGATGCAGTTTTAACCCCCATACAGCTGGTACTGCGTAAAATACTGCTTTTAGTGGACATACATAAAATGCAACCATTTTAAATACTGTTCCCATACGGCAGCATGTACATGGGGGGAAAGGGGGAGAGATGTACCCTACATTAAATTCTGCTTCTATACATTAAAGGGTCTAAGTATTCCAACCTCCCTGGTGCAAAATTGGAGCAAAGCACAGCCCCAGATTTGATCATTGTGTCCAATTTGTGTGCTGCAGTTTTGCATACATGACACTTTTTTTGTTAAATACCCCCAGAAGGAAGACACCTCCAGGTGCACAAATGGGTTGGGGAGTGCATCATGTTTCAGCTGGCAAATGGCATTGTCATGGAACAAGAACCACATTTCTGTTTCACCCCCCCCCCCCCTTTCCTTTGCAGTTTCTGCTTGTCAGGTTCTCATTCTAGCTGCATGTATTTTGCTCTGTGCACTCACAGTGCTTGTGTGTTAGACACAGTGTTGCGATCCCTGTCTGCATTATGCCAGTGAGTTGCTACAGCAACCTCAGCCTTTCTGTCAGAATGGGTTAGTCTGCCCTCTCCCCCTCTGCCTTGCTGACATATGGTCTGTCCCCAGGCTATCTTGCTACCCAGAATACACTGGCACTTCCTTTTCACCCTGGACTCTGAGTGAGTAGCTGCCTATTTGCCCCAGCAAGGCCTTTTTGTTTTACACTGTCTCATCATTGATACACTGCACTTCAAACAGAGAAGCACTCTCTATCTACATTACATCTACAAGCACCTATCTCCCTGTGATTTTCCCTCAATAAAATTAAGAAAGAGAAAAGGACTTGTTTGTGCTTTGGAAGAGGTGAGTGTGACGGGAGCTTTGTGACAGGCTATAATAATACACCAAATAACTGGGTTGAAATGAACAAGGTTTAGATATAATAAAGTATATTTATTCCTTAAATAGGTGAACACATCAATATAGTACAGTAACAGGCAAGAAGTAACACTTACTTGGGGGTGGGGAATGAGAAGTATCAGATAGCAATTCTCAATGGCAAACCGCCGCCGTTGGCGGCTATGGGAATCCACCGCCATAGACTTTCCATGGGGCATCGCCGCCGTTGAAGTCTATGGGGTTTCTCCGCCATAGCCGGTCAATGGAAATTGGCCGCCGTTGAAGTCTATGGGAGAATTCCTGAACTTTCAAGGGGGTCCATACTCCGCGGGTTGGTCCAAGAGGGTCAAGGATGGTTCTGCAGCCATGCCGGAGCAGTGCCTACAGGTACCCCAAACCCTGGCCCTCAGGACCCTCCGGAACCGGAGGTATGGATTCATGGTTTGTAGCTTTTCGGACTTAGTCAAATTCCTGAGCTGTTTCTGCTGCCGCCATTGGAACCTATGGCGCGACCCGCTCTCTCGGCACGACCCTTCTCGGGGGTCCAGGATTCGGGGACCTGGTGGTGGTTTAGTGGGGGGAGGTCTAGGAACTAGGGGCAAAAAGAATTTTATTTCTGGGTGCCCTAGAACTGTAGAATCCCACGCCACTTAACGTTGAACTTGACTAATCAGTGATCAAAGCTCTTTTTCAGAAAAAGTATCCGCTTTACGGTTTTGCGGTTTGGACGGCAGCCAACTCATTCATGGAAAGCGCCGTCGAGGAATCTCCATTGAAGTCAATGAGCCCATTGACTAAGGCCCGGGCCATAGAGGGGTGGGGAGTGCGGAGGGGCGCTAACGCTGAGGCTCGCCTGCTTCAGTCAGCGCGATTGCACGGACTTGCAGGCGAGCCAGCGTGCGCGAAGGGAGCTGGGTGGAGGTGGTTGGAGGCGGGGCAGTGACGTCGCTGGGCCAATCGCCCACGACGCACTGACCTCAATGTTACGGCGCCGACGTCACGGCGCCGTGATGTTGACGCTGCTTAAGGCTGATTGGATGTTTTCAGCCGACAGCGCACTGAAAAACAGCTTGGCGCTCGGCTGTCCTTCTATGGACGCAGCCTTACAATGGGAAACCGCCGCTCCTCCTCTCGGACGCCACCTGCTGGTCTTCGAGGGAAACAGGTCCAAAACAGCAAGATCCGCCATTGAAATGCATTGAGCTCTAATGGCGGCCTATGGGACTCTGCAAAATGGTGCCTGAAAAGGCGGGAAAATTACACAAAGGGCTATAATCACTAAAGAACTATTAACCCTTGCCCTCCCAGATGGATCCTAGTGTGTGTGTGATGCAGACACTGATATAACAAGATGTAACAATAAAGCATGGGGACAGGGGAATATACATTTTCATGCTAAAACAAGGGTTAAACCACATTTCTGGACCGCAGCCCAGTTAACCCCTTGTCTCCCTGGTGAGGTCAGGGGATGGCCAAATGGGGTGCAACCCCTTTAATACCGGGCCACCCCCTTTCTCCCTCTACAGTGAGACACGAGTTAAGCTTGGTGGAACTAATCATACATCATTCGTGACCCTGGTTCCAGGAAAGGCATGTCGAGAGCAAAGTTTCACTAGGGGTTGTGCACCATCCCCTATGGGCAGTGCCAGGTTTCACATACTGTAGCTGGGAGGGAGCCATTCTCGGCTCACGGCTTCCTTGATTACAGACAGGTGTGACAGGCTGCAGAGCATTCCAACCCACACAAATGCTGAAGAGGTTCACCACAGCTAACGGCAGAAAGCAAACACGTAGCACAGTGCATGAAACATACCCATGAGCTCTCTACTTCAGCTCATTTAACTTGGGCAAAAATCACACCAACACAACCCCCTGCAGTTCACGGCAAGCCCCTCTGGCATATCTTACTATATATTTCTGAAACCGTCATATGTGGCTATGTCTGTATGTGTCTCCCTGCGTCCCTCCCTGTGTCCCTAGCGGCAATCACATTGGACCTTGGGCCAGGCCAATGAGATGGCTCCCTTGGCCCGCCCACCCCTGCACACCTCTCATTGGCCTGAGGCGGAGTGACGGCCAACACACACACACACACACTCACCTCGGATCTGCGCCAGTCCCACTCTCCACCACCTCTCACTCCTGTCGTGTGCGTGTGTGTGTGCCCCCCTCACCGCAAACCTCCCGCCCCCCCTCACCGCAAACTCCCCGCCCCCCCTCACCGCAAACTCCCCGCCCCCCCTCACCGCAAACCCCCCCCTCCCCCCCCCACCACCCACAACCCCCCCGCGGCCGAACTGGGAGCACCGGGTGGCGCAAGGAGGTAACCCCCCCCCCACACACAACCCCCCCCCCCACGGCCGGGAGCACCGGCTGCCGCAAGGAGGTACACACACACACACACACACACTGACTGGCTGACACACACTGAATGGCGCACGCACACACACTCACTGATGCACACACAAGCACTGACTGACTGCCACGCACACTCTTACTGACGCACACACACACAGAGTGACTGACGTGCACACACACACACACGCGCAAGCACACACCCCAAGACTGACGCACGCACACACCCCATGACTGACGCACGCACATACCCCCTGACTGACGCACACACACCCTGACTGACGCACGCACACACACCCTGACTGACGCACGCACACACACCCTGACTGACGCACGCACACACACCCTGACTGACGCACGCACACACCCTGACTGACGCACGCACACACACCCTGACTGACGCACGCACACACACCCTGACTGACGCACGCACACACACCCTGACTGACGCACGCACACACCCTGACTGACGCACGCACACACCCTGACTGACGCACGCACACACACCCTGACTGACGCACGCACACAAACCCTGACTGACGCACGCACACAAACCCTGACAGGCGCACGCACACAAACCCTGACAGGCGCACGCACACAAACCCTGACAGGCGCGCACACACACACCCTGACTGACGCACGCACACAATCCCTGACAGCACTGACTGTGTGTGTGTGTGTGCGTCAGTCAGTGTGTGTGTGTTTGTGTTTCTGCGTCCGACTCACTGACGCGCGCGCACACACACACACACTGACTGACGCACACACAATGACTGACGCACTCACACTGCATGAAGCTGTAAAGGGGGACAAACAGAGCTGTAAAGGAGGGAGGGGGGGGACTGGATTGATGTGAATGGGGGACAAACAGAGAGAGGGGGGAGGAGAGAGGAGACAGAGAGGAGCGGGAACATTACATCCCGGGCAACGCCGGGTCTCTCAGCTAGTTGAAAATGAACATGAGATCACCAAAATAAAACATTTGCTTTGTTAATTTCACCCTTCGATATTTTTGGCTTTCTATTTAAGGAGCTTTTTTCCTCAGATGTTTTGGGGGAGAGGGGGGGAAAAAAGCCTGCTATTTCCTCAACAGGAAATAATGGTTTTGCAGCCTAATTGTTGAATGCGTCTAGCATGAGGTTCAAAGCTGCCATCTGACAAAAGTAAAAAACAGGGCACTGGGCCTTTCTTGGGAAAACATCTGGGAGTCAGGAAAGCGGGATCCCTGCCAATTGAAGTCAAGATGTCGCCGATTCGGGCACGATACCGCGGATCGTGCTTTGATGGCCTTCGTGGGCTATTGCATCTCTACCATTTTTAACCATGGCTGCATCATTTAACAAATGTTTAATAGTTTGAAACCCTATAAGTGAAAAGCAAAAAGGAATATCCTGCCGCATACATTTGCCCCAAATATCTATTCACACCAAGTATTTATCTAAAATATTGACTTGGCAATAAAGCTTCCGATTAAGATGACACAAGGAAGAAAGTGCAAGCTTCATTTGTAAAAGATATATATATATATATGAATAAAGCAGAAAATAGCCGTGTTAGTCCAGTTGCGATAGTGCAGAATAAATGAGTTCTTCAGTATTAGGTGATACCTTTTTTATTGGATTAACAATTTATGTCATAGGACAAGCTTTCGAGAGTGAAGAAGAGAGGATAACGCTCGAAAGCTTGTCCTATGACATAAATTGTTAGTCCAATAAAAAAGGTATCACCTAATACTGAAGAACTCATTTATTCTGCACTACACTGGCGACACACTTTATTCGAGCTCGGCTAGTCCCACGAATTCGGGTATACCCGGGTGTATTGAGGTTTGTGACTGTTTTCTGCCCGAGTGCATTGCGTTATTTTCCAGGCAGGGATGAAAGCATTTTATTCCCGCTGGCTGCAATACTGCACAGTATATATATATATATACTGCATTACAATTCATGAATTTATGCCATCTGGTAGACACGCGAAGCATTGCAGCCTATTAAATCCTAATCATTATCATTTAACAGATAAGCCGCCCGTCAGCCAGGCATGAACCCAGGCTGGGAAGGCAAACGCAACGTGGCTTGTCAGAGGTGAGGAGCGGCGCATTCCAGGTATCTGCCAGGTACATACTGGGTATTTGCTCGAATAAAGTGTGTCGGTGCAGTATGGAAATAGTACTGTATGCTCATTTGCATGTCTTAGACAGGTCTGCAACCCCGCCTTTCACCATTATCACCCAGCACACAGCACTTCCACTGCAGCAAGGGATTCTGGGAAATGACATGCAAATGAGCACACAGTGCCACTTTTTGCTTCAAAACCATTAACATGGTTCCCTATAGGCTTAAGCTTGCTGCATGGTCACAGCTTTGAGCACAGCCAGGGTTAAGATGCATAGCCAGTAAACCCATCCACAGACAGCCGTTTCGGCCTTAATGGATCTCATCAGTGTGGAGTTGGTTATACCGGCTATGCAAAAATTAAGCAATGAGGATGGGTTTTACCATACTTAGTTAAGTTATGGTGGGTAAAAAAAAGTGACAAAAACCCTCCACAACAAAGCATATAGCAAATGGAAATATTACTGAATGCTCATTTGCATGTCTTAGACATGTCTGCAACCCCGCCTTTCACCATTAGCACCCAGCACACAGCACTTCCACTGCAGCAAGGGATTCTGGGAAATGGCATGCAAATGAGCACACTGCTTTTGTCTACCCTTGAGAAAGTCACTGAGTGTGACAACGCGTAGGCGTGTGACGTCAGCACGCGGTGACGCGCGAATCACAGGCGGAGCTGGGCCAGGTTTGGAACTTCGGTGTGTGACTACAGGAAAGCCATGCAGACTCTCAGTTATCCCCTCCAGCTCCTCGTGGCGCCGCCATTGGCGTGAGGTACACTGATTTGCAGTACCTACCAACCTGCTGCTGGGGACGTGGGGAGGATCACTTTACCACCAGAGGAGGACGCTGCACTTTACAGTTTGGAGTGTCCTATGTTTGGTGCTTTTACCATCTTAACATCTGAGGGTTTCTGTGGACTGTTCTTCCCTAACACTGACTACAATATCCACTAGTCCTGGCCACCTGTTTGCACTACATCTGCGTTGACCCGCTGCTGTCACAGATTGTCTCAAATGATTGCTTTTTCTTCTACAATGTGAGTATAGGTCCTGGTGACTACTCACAATTTTATTAAAGATTCCTATATTTTACAGTATTATGCTATAGAGTTGGCGCTTTCTTTCTTTGTTTTTTGTAGATTTCTGTGATCTGGCAAGATCATCATCAGAAGCCTTGCCTCCCCAATACAGACCATACAGACTGATTCCTGATCTAGACATTTCATCTATGAATTTCACATGTTTGGTTTTTTATATTTCATTTTCATATATTTACATTTTATTCTTGGGTGTTATCATCTAATTTGAATTATTTCAATTCACTTTAAGCACATTTTTATCAACACCAGGTTTTCTTCACACTGTAGCGCTACTCTTTGTTTGTGTTATATATATATATATATATATATATATATATATATATATATATATATATATATATATATGCTAGTAGTTTGGAATGCATTTAACTACAGTCACATTAGGTTCAAAAACAAAAAGTGTAAATGTTGCTTATTATCATTTCACTTCCAGATAAAAGAAACTGTTCCAGGGAATCAATTTAATATCAATGATTGAAGTCGAGTTATTTGTAGGCAATTGCTTAAAAATATGTGAACTTGAATTATTATTTTTTTAGATCAAAATGTAACAATAATGTGGTCTGAGTAAAGCTAACACACACAATACTGCCGTTTTTCTTTAATTGTAAAAATGGTGTTTCTTTCACACGGGCTGGGATTTATGAAGCACAAATCTCCTTTATTTACTGTGAGATTGACGTTCTAAAAAGGCCTCTATTATGAAATTATAAAATTGGCAATTGCAGTAAACAGGAGCCCCATTTTCCAACAAATTACTCAACGTCAAACACAAAAGAAAATGACAATCCTAATTCCCGACACTTGTAACATGAAAGCAGCGATACTATTTAATAACAAATGGGGAAAGGGAATAGAACAAAGTGCGCTACATAGGAACACAGCCTGCAGGGGAGAACAATCGGTACATACACCACTATCTATGGGGGCTATACTAAAATGTGCTCACTGAACAAACTCAGGTGGTCATTGTACCATATAGCAAGGGTCTATGTACCATATAGCATGGGTCGATGTACCATATAGCAAGGGTCGAATGACATAGACCAAGTGATAGTATTTGCCTGAAAAGGCCAAACTGTTTTTTTTTTATTTAACTATATTTCTACTTTTGCTGGTGTTTAAATCATATCACACGATACTGATGCTAAGGGTATCTGATAACACAAGTAAGAAACTCCTATTTTTATATAATTACACATTTATGATTTGCATGAAGAAGAACTCTTTAAAGAGGCAATCCAAGTGGCACTAAAAAAAAGTTTTATATATATATATATATATATATATATATATATATATATATATATTGTGACAGAAACCAGGGGATGGTAATAAATTCCGTATATAGGGCTCCCAGGATACTAGACAGTTTCTATCCTGTTTGGCCTGGGAGTGCAGCCTTATAATACATACACTCCATCCCACAGTTTGGCAAGCGCTGGAACTGAGGGATGAGAGATCCAGACCAGAGTTTGTCTGCTGCCTGATTTCTGTCTCCTGTCATGCTAATTAGGAATCAGGTATGAAAGACTGATTTCCTGTTTGCTCTGGTCTCCCCACAAGAGCCAGGAGGCTGGAAGGCTGCTGAACTACAGAGGGGAGAAGCCTCTTCCCCAAACAGGTTCAATCTTTCTGTTCATTTGTGTAAGACTGCAAAAGTACCATGTTTTGATGTTGGAAGTGGAAAAGCCACTTCCAACCCTGAGTCAGGGATATCTAAGTTAAGTTATCGCTCAGGTGAGCAGCTTTTGTTTTGATCTGTTTTCTGTTGTATGCACTGTGGCAGTCTCAGTGCCTGGGACTGAATAAACCAGGCATAGCCTGTTTAAAGGAACAGTACGTGACGCCTCATCATTTAACCTACCCTAAAAGACCGTGTTCTAAACAGTCCCGGACAAACGACGGAGCCCCGGAGTAAGCCGTTTGTCACATATGGTGGAGAATGCGGGCAGAGCACTAGGGGGTCTGCGGGTTGAAGAACTTTGAAAAAAAAAAAAAAAGTTTTTTCATCCTCTGCAAACAAGATGGAAGACGTGGTGGGTGCGCTGGTACGCAATGTCGCTGCCCAGAAAGACGCGAATGAAACCCAGCAACAGCTGTTAATAGCCCAGCAAGAAACTAATGCAAACCAGCAGCAGACGAATGCAGCCCATCAACATCTGCTAATAGCCCAGCAAGAGATTAATGCCAACCAGCAACAGGCGAATGCCAACCAGCAACAGGCGAATGCAAACCAGCAACAGACGAATGAAGCCCTGCAAAACGCGAATGCAAACCAGCAAGAGACAAACCGCTTGCTGAGAGAGGAGCAACAGCGGTTCGCTCAGGGCTTACAGCAGGAACTCGAGATCCTGAGGGGGACTATCAGTAACCTTCCACTGGCAGCGGCAGCCCCAGTTCCGAAAATGACCAGGGCAAGCCACTACCTTCAGAAGATGGGACCCTCGGATGATGTGGAAGCCTATCTTCTCACGTTTGAACGCACGGCACAGAGAGAGGGATGGCCAGAAGCTGAGTGGGCTGGTCTAATCGCACCCTTCCTAAGCGGCGAACCCCAGAAGGCTTACTTTGATCTAGAGCCAGCCGAAGCTAACGTCTATGCAAAATTGAAGTTCGAGATCCTCGCCCGCCTCGGCGTAACCACGGCTGTTCGCGCCCAAAGGTTTCACGCATGGTCCTTCACGATGGATAAAGCCACCCGAAGCCAGATGTATGACCTCATCCACCTCGCCCGGAAGTGGCTACAACCCGAGATCAACTCAGCCAGCCACATCGTGGAACGGTTGGTCATGGACCAGTTCTTGAGGAAACTTCCCTCTGCCTTACGCCGTTGGGTCAGTCGGAGTGACCCCCACAATGCGGATGAGCTTGTGGCCCTCGTAGAAAGGTACAATGCAGCAGAAGAGCACCCGCAACCCACAGTCGTGGAGCAACCCCACTACCCGAGGTTCCAGGACTCTTCCAGAGACGGTAAAAGGGTACCGGGGTTAAGGGGCGCTGAAGAGCGGCGACCACCTTCACGCAGCACCAGCAACAGTGGTTCGCACACTAAGGGCAATAGCCAACATGGGGAGCCGGGAAAAGGCTCTAAGTGGGACACAGACTATGTACCTAAATGTGTAAATTGTCATGAGAGGGGCCACACAGCAAAAATCTGCCCACTAAATTATGAGCCCATGCAATGCAACAGCGTGGAACCTTATTCGCTGTTGTCCCAATGTATGGGCCCTAGCCCAGAGGACCCCTTGAATAACCATCTGTGGGCATTTGTAAAGGTTAATGGTTAGAGGGTTCGGGCACTTCTTGACTCTGGGAGCATGGTCACACTAGTGTCCGAATACCTCTTGCCCATTAAGAAGAAACAGGGAAACAGTTCATAAAGAGTGGCAATTTGTTGTATACATGGGGATAATCATGAATATTCCACTGTTGATGTTTTTTTTGAAACAGAGTTTGGTTCTTTAGATTTCAAGGTGGGTATTGTACCCAAACTGGCACATGATGTGTTAATAGGGACCGACTTTCCCCATTTTCTAAAAATGTGGTCCCCCGCTCAGAATAGCGCCCAGAGTTCAATAGCGGACCATAACGAAGTATTAGAAGAAACAAATCCTTTCCCTTTTTCAGAAATGGAGGTTGACGAGGGCCCAAATAAGAAGGGGGAAAAGGAGGAGTGCTGTAAAATTCCCTTCCCCATCACTACTTTGGTAGGGAATACCCCAAATCAAGATGTTGAGCAGACACTTACCACCCCAGAACCGGATAAGACCCTCGCTGACCTAGAGGTCAGTCCTGGGAGTTTTAAGAAGGCCCAGTGGGAGGACCCCACATTAGCGGTAGCAAGGGGAAATATACGGGACCAGAATAGTACTCCTGGCCAACCAGATAGGTCACTTGCTTACCCCTACTTCGAGGTAGAGAACGACCTAGTATATCGGGTTGATAAAAGGAAATCAGTTACAACTAAACAATTGTTGGTACCACGGACATTCCGTAACGTAGTATTACACCTCGCACATAGTCATCCATTGGGGGGACACCTAGGGGTGGAAAAGACAAAAGAAAAGGTTCTCCGAAGCTTCTATTGGCCTGGGGTTCTGGCAGAAATTACGAATTATTGTTCCTCATGCCCAGAATGTCAGATCACCGCCCTGTTCAAGGCGTACCGCAGCCCATTGGTACCCCTTCCCATAATAGAGGTACCATTTGACCGGATTGCTATGGATCTAGTAGGACCCCTAATAAAGTCTGCTAGGGGACATCAGCATATATTGGTAATATTAGATTATGCCACCCGATATCCGGAGGCAGTTCCCCTACGTAGCACCTCAGCTAAAAACATAGCAAAAGAGTTAGTAGTTCTGTTTTCCCGGGTCGGGATTCCTAAAGAGATTCTATCTGACCAGGGAACACCATTTATGTCCCAAGTAACGAAAGAGCTATGTAAACTCCTAAAAATCAAGCATCTCAGAACCTCAGTCTATCATCCACAAACAGATGGTTTAGTGGAAAGGTTCAATAAAACCTTAAAGAGCATGTTACGGCGGGCGGTTGATAAAGATGGGAAAAACTGGGATTGTTTGTTACCGTACCTGTTATTTGCCATTAGGGAAGTTCCCCAATCATCCACAGGCTTCTCCCCGTTTGAACTATTGTATGGCCGACACCCAAGGGGCTTACTGGATATAGCCAAAGAGACTTGGGAACACGAGGTTACCCCTTACAGAAGTGTAATAGAGCATGTTGCCCAGATGCAGGACCGCATTGCTGCAGTCCTACCCATAGTGAGGGAACACATGGAGAAAGCTCAAGAAGCACAGAGGAATACATATAATAAGGGTGCTAGGGTCAGAATTTTTTCTCCAGGTGATAGGGTACTAGTTCTGGTTCCCACCGTGGAGAGTAAATTCCTTGCTAAATGGCATGGGCCATATGAGGTCTTGGAAAGAGTGGGAGAAGTAAATTATAAGGTAAGACAGCCAGGTAGGAGGAAACCTGAGCAAATTTACCATATAAACCTACTCAAGCCCTGGAAAGATAGAGAAGTCTTGTTAACCCTAGTACCCCCAGGTCCGTCAGAGAATCAAGAAACTGACCCAGAGGTTAGCATAGCTGAAACACTGTCTGTTCATCAGAAACGAGAGGTTCAGAATTTAGTGAAAAGAAACAAAGAAATCTTCTCTATACGGCCAGGTCGAACTAGCGTAATTGAACATGACTTAGTCTCTGAACCGGGGGTCCGAGTTAACCTTAAACCGTACCGAATCCCAGAGGCCAAAAGAAAGGCTATAAGTTTAGAGGTTAAAAAAATGCTAAAACTAGGTGTAATTGAGGAATCCCAAAGTGGGTGGAACAGCCCTATAGTCTTAGTCCCAAAGCCAGATGGTACAACAAGGTTTTGTAATGACTACCGGAAACTAAACGCGGTGTCAAAATTTGATACTTATCCTATGCCCAGGGTAGATGAACTTGTAGAGAGACTGGGCAAAGCCCGATATCTCACAACCCTAGACCTAACAAAAGGGTACTGGCAGGTTCCCCTCACAGAAAGGGCAAAAGAAAAGACAGCCTTCTCAACCCCAGACGGCCTCTTTCAGTATAAGGTGTTGCCTTTTGGCTTACATGGAGCTCCCGCCACATTCCAAAGAATGATGGATAAAATTTTAAAACCACATGCTCGGTATGCTGCCGCCTACCTGGATGATGTGGTAATCCATAGTGAAGATTGGCAATCCCACCTTCCAAAGGTCCAAGCTGTGCTTGACGCAGTCCGGTCTGCTGGACTAACTGCTAACCCCGCTAAATGCACTATTGGTCTGGAGGAGGCCAAGTATCTGGGATATTCTATTGGCAGAGGTTTACTCAAACCCCAAACACTCAAAGTGGAGGCGATACAAAATTGGCCAAGGCCAGTTACAAAAAAACAAGTAAGGACCTTTTTGGGCTTAATTGGGTACTATAGAAGGTTTATTCCCAATTTTGCAACTAAGGCAACCCCACTAACTGACCTCACAAAAGCAAGAGGACCGCTAATGGTAAAGTGGTCCCCCGAAACCGAACAGGCCTTTAGAAGCCTGAAAGAAGCTCTCTGTGCCCAACCAGTGTTGGTCACACCTGACTTCTCCAAAGAGTTCGTAGTCCAAACCGACGCATCTGAGGTAGGGCTGGGGGCGGTACTCTCCCAGGAGTCTCAAGGTGAGGAGCACCCCATCCTTTATTTAAGTAGGAAACTAAATCCCCAGGAGAAAAATTACTCCATAGTAGAGAAAGAGTGTCTCGCAATAAAGTGGGCTGTAGAGACGCTCAAATACTACCTGTTGGGGAGAAAATTCCGGTTGGTCACAGATCATGCACCCCTTACCTGGATGTGTCAAAACAGGGAAAAGAATGCTAGAGTGACCAGGTGGTTCCTAAGCCTACAACCCTTTAAATTTTCTGTGGAACACAGGTCAGGGCACAAACATGGCAATGCTGACGGGTTGTCAAGGATGCACTCCCTAATATCCATGGTCGCTCATCCCTCGAGGTCTGAGCTGGGGGGGAGGATATGTGACAGAAACCAGGGGATGGTAATAAATTCCGTATATAGGGCTCCCAGGATACTAGACAGTTTCTATCCTGTTTGGCCTGGGAGTGCAGCCTTATAATACATACACTCCATCCCACAGTTTGGCAAGCGCTGGAACTGAGGGATGAGAGATCCAGACCAGAGTTTGTCTGCTGCCTGATTTCTGTCTCCTGTCATGCTAATTAGGAATCAGGTATGAAAGACTGATTTCCTGTTTGCTCTGGTCTCCCCACAAGAGCCAGGAGGCTGGAAGGCTGCTGAACTACAGAGGGGAGAAGCCTCTTCCCCAAACAGGTTCAATCTTTCTGTTCATTTGTGTAAGACTGCAAAAGTACCATGTTTTGATGTTGGAAGTGGAAAAGCCACTTCCAACCCTGAGTCAGGGATATCTAAGTTAAGTTATCGCTCAGGTGAGCAGCTTTTGTTTTGATCTGTTTTCTGTTGTATGCACTGTGGCAGTCTCAGTGCCTGGGACTGAATAAACCAGGCATAGCCTGTTTAAAGGAACAGTACGTGACGCCTCATCATTTAACCTACCCTAAAAGACCGTGTTCTAAACAGTCCCGGACAAACGACGGAGCCCCGGAGTAAGCCGTTTGTCACAATATATATATATTGTGACAGAAACCAGGGGATGGTAATAAATTCCGTATATAGGGCTCCCAGGATACTAGACAGTTTCTATCCTGTTTGGCCTGGGAGTGCAGCCTTATAATACATACACTCCATCCCACAGTTTGGCAAGCGCTGGAACTGAGGGATGAGAGATCCAGACCAGAGTTTGTCTGCTGCCTGATTTCTGTCACCTGTCATGCTAATTAGGAATCAGGTATGAAAGACTGATTTCCTGTTTGCTCTGGGCTCCCCACAAGAGCCAGGAGGCTGGAAGGCTGCTGAACTACAGAGGGGAGAAGCCTCTTCCCCAAACAGGTTCAATCTTTCTGTTCATTTGTGTAAGACTGCAAAAGTACCGTGTTTTGATGTTGGAAGTGGAAAAGCCACTTCCAACCCTGAGTCAGGGATATCTAAGTTAAGTTATCGCTCAGGTGAGCAGCTTTTGTTTTGATCTGTTTTCTGTTGTATGCACTGTGGCAGTCTCAGTGCCTGGGACTGAATAAACCAGGCATAGCCTGTTTAAAGGAACAGTACGTGACGCCTCATCATTTAACCTACCCTAAAAGACCGTGTTCTAAACAGTCCCGGACAAACGACGGAGCCCCGGAGTAAGCCGTTTGTCACATATGGTGGAGAATGCGGGCAGAGCACTAGGGGGTCTGCGGGTTGAAGAACTTTGAAAAAAAAAAAAAAAAAAAAAAGTTTTTTCATCCTCTGCAAACAAGATGGAAGACGTGGTGGGTGCGCTGGTACGCAATGTCGCTGCCCAGAAAGACGCGAATGAAACCCAGCAACAGCTGTTAATAGCCCAGCAAGAAACTAATGCAAACCAGCAGCAGACGAATGCAGCCCAGCAACAGCTGCTAATAGCCCAGCAAGAGATTAATGCCAACCAGCAACAGGCGAATGCCAACCAGCAACAGGCGAATGCAAACCAGCAACAGACGAATGAAGCCCTGCAAAACGCGAATGCAAACCAGCAAGAGACAAACCGCTTGCTGAGAGAGGAGCAACAGCGGTTCGCTCAGGGCTTACAGCAGGAACTCGAGATCCTGAGGCGGACTATCAGTAACCTTCCACTGGCAGCGGCAGCCCCAGTACCGAAAATGACCAGGGCAAGCCACTACCTTCAGAAGATGGGACCCTCGGATGATGTGGAAGCCTATCTTCTCACGTTTGAACGCACGGCACAGAGAGAGGGATGGCCAGAAGCTGAGTGGGCTGGTCTAATCGCACCCTTCCTAAGCGGCGAACCCCAGAAGGCTTACTTTGATCTAGAGCCAGCCGAAGCTAACGTCTATGCAAAATTGAAGTTCGAGATCCTCGCCCGCCTCGGCGTAACCACGGCTGTTCGCGCCCAAAGGTTTCACGCATGGTCCTTCACGATGGATAAAGCCACCCGAAGCCAGATGTATGACCTCATCCACCTCGCCCGGAAGTGGCTACAACCCGAGATCAACTCAGCCAGCCACATCGTGGAACGGTTGGTCATGGACCAGTTCTTGAGGAAACTTCCCTCTGCCTTACGCCGTTGGGTCAGTCGGAGTGACCCCCACAATGCGGATGAGCTTGTGGCCCTCGTAGAAAGGTACAATGCAGCAGAAGAGCACCCGCAACCCACAGTCGTGGAGCAACCCCACTACCCGAGGTTCCAGGACTCTTCCAGAGACGGTAAAAGGGTACCGGGGTTAAGGGGCGCTGAAGAGCGGCGACCACCTTCACGCAGCACCAGCAACAGTGGTTCGCACACTAAGGGCAATAGCCAACATGGGGAGCCGGGAAAAGGCTCTAAGTGGGACACAGACTATGTACCTAAATGTGTAAATTGTCATGAGAGGGGCCACACAGCAAAAATCTGCCCACTAAATTATGAGCCCATGCAATGCAACAGCGTGGAACCTTATTCGCTGTTGTCCCAATGTATGGGCCCTAGCCCAGAGGACCCCTTGAATAACCATCTGTGGGCATTTGTAAAGGTTAATGGTAAGAGGGTTCGGGCACTTCTTGACTCTGGGAGCATGGTCACACTAGTGTCCGAATACCTCTTGCCCATTAAGAAGAAACAGGGAAACAGTTCACAAAGAGTGGCAATTTGTTGTATACATGGGGATAATCATGAATATTCCACTGTTGATGTTTTTTTTGAAACAGAGTTTGGTTCTTTAGATTTCAAGGTGGGTATTGTACCCAAACTGGCACATGATGTGTTAATAGGGACCGACTTTCCCCATTTTATAAAAATGTGGTCCCCCGCTCAGAATAGCGCCCAGAGTTCAATAGCGGACCATAACGAAGTATTAGAAGAAACAAATCCTTTCCCTTTTTCAGAAATGGAGGTTGACGAGGGCCCAAATAAGAAGGGGGAAAAGGAGGAGTGCTGTAAAATTCCCTTCCCCATCACTACTTTGGTAGGGAATACCCCAAATCAAGATGTTGAGCAGACACTTACCACCCCAGAACCGGATAAGACCCTCGCTGACCTAGAGGTCAGTCCTGGGAGTTTTAAGAAGGCCCAGTGGGAGGACCCCACATTAGCGGTAGCAAGGGGAAATATACGGGACCAGAATAGTACTCCTGGCCAACCAGATAGGTCACTTGCTTACCCCTACTTCGAGGTAGAGAACGACCTAGTATATCGGGTTGATAAAAGGAAATCAGTTACAACTAAACAATTGTTGGTACCACGGACATTCCGTAACGTAGTATTACACCTCGCACATAGTCATCCATTGGGGGGACACCTAGGGGTGGAAAAGACAAAAGAAAAGGTTCTCCGAAGCTTCTATTGGCCTGGGGTTCTGGCAGAAATTACGAATTATTGTTCCTCATGCCCAGAATGTCAGATCACCGCCCCGTTCAAGGCGTACCGCAGCCCATTGGTACCCCTTCCCATAATAGAGGTACCATTTGACCGGATTGCTATGGATCTAGTAGGACCCCTAATAAAGTCTGCTAGGGGACATCAGCATATATTGGTAATATTAGATTATGCCACCCGATATCCGGAGGCAGTTCCCCTACGTAGCACCTCAGCTAAAAACATAGCAAAAGAGTTAGTAGTTCTGTTTTCCCGGGTCGGGATTCCTAAAGAGATTCTATCTGACCAGGGAACACCATTTATGTCCCAAGTAACGAAAGAGCTATGTAAACTCCTAAAAATCAAGCATCTCAGAACCTCAGTCTATCATCCACAAACAGATGGTTTAGTGGAAAGGTTCAATAAAACCTTAAAGAGCATGTTACGGCGGGCGGTTGATAAAGATGGGAAAAACTGGGATTGTTTGTTACCGTACCTGTTATTTGCCATTAGGGAAGTTCCCCAATCATCCACTGGCTTCTCCCCGTTTGAACTATTGTATGGCCGACACCCAAGGGGCTTACTGGATATAGCCAAAGAGACTTGGGAACACGAGGTTACCCCTTACAGAAGTGTAATAGAGCATGTTGCCCAGATGCAGGACCGCATTGCTGCAGTCCTACCCATAGTGAGGGAACACATGGAGAAAGCTCAAGAAGCACAGAGGAATACATATAATAAGGGTGCTAGGGTCAGAATTTTTTCTCCAGGTGATAGGGTACTAGTTCTGGTTCCCACCGTGGAGAGTAAATTCCTTGCTAAATGGCATGGGCCATATGAGGTCTTGGAAAGAGTGGGAGAAGTAAATTATAAGGTAAGACAGCCAGGTAGGAGGAAACCTGAGCAAATTTACCATATAAACCTACTCAAGCCCTGGAAAGATAGAGAAGTCTTGTTAACCCTAGTACCCCCAGGTCCGTCAGAGAATCAAGAAACTGACCCAGAGGTTAGCATAGCTGAAACCCTGTCTGTTCATCAGAAACGAGAGGTTCAGAATTTAGTGAAAAGAAACAAAGAAATCTTCTCTATACGGCCAGGTAGAACTAGCGTAATTGAACATGACCTAGTCTCTGAACCGGGGGTCCGAGTTAACCTTAAACCGTACCGAATCCCAGAGGCCAAAAGAAAGGCTATAAGTTTAGAGGTTAAAAAAATGCTAAAACTAGGTGTAATTGAGGAATCCCAAAGTGGGTGGAACAGCCCTATAGTCTTAGTCCCAAAGCCAGATGGTACAACAAGGTTTTGTAATGACTACCGGAAACTAAACGCGGTGTCAAAATTTGATACTTATCCTATGCCCAGGGTAGATGAACTTGTAGAGAGACTGGGCAAAGCCCGATATCTCACAACCCTAGACCTAACAAAAGGGTACTGGCAGGTTCCCCTCACAGAAAGGGCAAAAGAAAAGACAGCCTTCTCAACCCCAGACGGCCTCTTTCAGTATAAGGTGTTGCCTTTTGGCTTACATGGAGCTCCCGCCACATTCCAAAGAATGATGGATAAAATTTTAAAACCACATGCTCGGTATGCTGCCGCCTACCTGGATGATGTGGTAATCCATAGTGAAGATTGGCAATCCCACCTTCCAAAGGTCCAAGCTGTGCTTGACGCAGTCCGGTCTGCTGGACTAACTGCTAACCCCGCTAAATGCACTATTGGTCTGGAGGAGGCCAAGTATCTGGGATATTCTATTGGCAGAGGTTTACTCAAACCCCAAACACTCAAAGTGGAGGCGATACAAAATTGGCCAAGGCCAGTTACAAAAAAACAAGTAAGGACCTTTTTGGGGTTAATTGGGTACTATAGAAGGTTTATTCCCAATTTTGCAACTAAGGCAACCCCACTAACTGACCTCACAAAAGCAAGAGGACCGCTAATGGTAAAGTGGTCCCCCGAAACCGAACAGGCCTTTAGAAGCCTGAAAGACGCTCTCTGTGCCCAACCAGTGTTGGTCACACCTGACTTCTCCAAAGAGTTCGTAGTCCAAACCGACGCATCTGAGGTAGGGCTGGGGGCGGTACTCTCCCAGGAGTCTCAAGGTGAGGAGCACCCCATCCTTTATTTAAGTAGGAAACTAAATCCCCAGGAGAAAAATTACTCCATAGTAGAGAAAGAGTGTCTCGCAATAAAGTGGGCTGTAGAGACGCTCAAATACTACCTGTTGGGGAGAAAATTCCGGTTGGTCACAGATCATGCACCCCTTACCTGGATGTGTCAAAACAGGGAAAAGAATGCTAGAGTGACCAGGTGGTTCCTAAGCCTACAACCCTTTAAATTTTCTGTGGAACACAGGTCAGGGCACAAACATGGCAATGCTGACGGGTTGTCAAGGATGCACTCCCTAATATCCATGGTCGCTCATCCCTCGAGGTCTGAGCTGGGGGGGAGGATATGTGACAGAAACCAGGGGATGGTAATAAATTCCGTATATAGGGCTCCCAGGATACTAGACAGTTTCTATCCTGTTTGGCCTGGGAGTGCAGCCTTATAATACATACACTCCATCCCACAGTTTGGCAAGCGCTGGAACTGAGGGATGAGAGATCCAGACCAGAGTTTGTCTGCTGCCTGATTTCTGTCACCTGTCATGCTAATTAGGAATCAGGTATGAAAGACTGATTTCCTGTTTGCTCTGGGCTCCCCACAAGAGCCAGGAGGCTGGAAGGCTGCTGAACTACAGAGGGGAGAAGCCTCTTCCCCAAACAGGTTCAATCTTTCTGTTCATTTGTGTAAGACTGCAAAAGTACCGTGTTTTGATGTTGGAAGTGGAAAAGCCACTTCCAACCCTGAGTCAGGGATATCTAAGTTAAGTTATCGCTCAGGTGAGCAGCTTTTGTTTTGATCTGTTTTCTGTTGTATGCACTGTGGCAGTCTCAGTGCCTGGGACTGAATAAACCAGGCATAGCCTGTTTAAAGGAACAGTACGTGACGCCTCATCATTTAACCTACCCTAAAAGACCGTGTTCTAAACAGTCCCGGACAAACGACGGAGCCCCGGAGTAAGCCGTTTGTCACAATATATATACAAATATGTAAATATAACTGTATGCTCATCTGCATGCCTAAGGCAGGTCTGCAACCCCGCCCTTCACCATTATCACCCAGCACACAGCACTTCCACTGCAGCAAGGGATTCTGGGAAATGACATGCAAATGAGTACACAGTGCCACTTTTTGCTTCAAAAACCATTTTTAACATGGTTCCCTATAGTCTTAAGCTTGCTGCATG
Source organism: Ascaphus truei (assembly GCF_040206685.1). Taxonomy (NCBI): domain Eukaryota; kingdom Metazoa; phylum Chordata; class Amphibia; order Anura; family Ascaphidae; genus Ascaphus; species Ascaphus truei. The sequence continues at coordinate 245,557,963 of NC_134483.1, forward strand.
GTCACAGCTTTGAGCACAGCCAGGGTTAAGGTACATACCCAGAAAACCACCCACAGACAGCTGTTTTGACCTTAATGGGTCTCATCAGTGTGGGGTTGATTGACCGGGTATGCAAAGAAGCTAAGGGATGGGGTATACCATAATACTGAGTTAAGTTATGGTGAGTAAAAAAAGTGACAAAAACCCTCCATTGCAAAGCAAATATGCAAATATGTAAATATAACTGTATGCTCATCTGCATGTCTAAGGCAGGTCTGCAACCCCGCCCTTCACCATAATCACCCAGCACACAGCACTTCCACTGCAAGGGATTCTGGGAAATGACATACAAATGAGCACGCAGTGCCACTTTTTGCTTCAAAAACCATTTTTAACATGGTTCCCTATAGGCTTAAGCTTGCTGTATGGTCACAGCTATATATATATATATATATATATAGACCATACGATACCGGTTGCAACACGACATCAAGGGACAGCACGCAGGTAAGTAAATCAAAAATGTTCTATATTTGATAGAAGACACAAAAACCGACGTTTCGGTCCCCCAGTGGGACCTTTCTCAAGGTGGTGCAATTGAATGCAGTGCACAATACATATATATATACCCCAAACCCCAGTGCAATTCAACAAAACCAATCACAGTTAATTAGCCTCACCTGCCTATGTGACATGCATCCACAGTATCAGCAGGTAAAGAGCATCCATTTTGAATATATTAACTCTATATTTGTTTACCTGATATGTGTTTAGGCATGCGCAAAAAGGCTCAGGAATTGCATAATGTTACTGCTGAGAGACTACATAAGTCTGCCAGACCCAGCGATATCTTGGATAACCGGAGAGAGTGCGCATGGGCTAAACTGATCTGGAGCTGATACCTGGATAGATTAACTATTTCAGGGACGTGCAAAATACACATTGTAACTGCAAGTTAAGCGAAACATGTGAAACACCTGATGTGCTCACCATAAATGTGCAAAAAAATGTGAGGGATTAAAACATATATACACACGTGTGGATGACGTGGCTGACTGGAATCTAGGACAATATATAAATGCTGAAAGCACTCAGCCATATAACGCCTAATGCATAGTGTAAGAAATGATAATGCAATAATGACTCTATGCATCATGTCAGGAAGCGACACCTTAAAAAACCAACAAAAATACATAATGCAGACAATGTCAAATAGAGAAACTGGTAATAAATTAGAATACATGCTGTGTCACACTCTCAGCAAACATTGCTACAGGTGGCTCTTGACTAAAAGGGACCTGAGGTATCTGACACACTGTAATGCACCAGCATACATAAAAAGTGAAATCGTGCATCAAAGCATAATAATTTGCACAAACAAAAAAGACAGTATATAAATGCTGAAAGCACTCAGCCATAGAACGCATAATGCGTATTGTAAGAAATGATAATGCATTGATGACTATGTATCCTTTCAGGGAGCGACACCTTAAATACCAACATAAACACATAATGCAGACACTGTCACATGGAGAAACTAGTGATAAATGCTGTGTGACTCGCTCTCAGCAAACATTGCCACAGGTGGATCTTGACTGCAAGGGACCTAAGGTGCCAGACATGATGGAGGAAATGTGGCTAACTGGCTGACACCCCAAGGCAGTATGCGCTGGTTTTGCTGTTAAAGATGAATCCTAGTATCAGCAGGCAGCTCAATGGGCCAGGTGCGGAGATTACAGGAAACAGCTTAATCTGAAGTCCTCATTTAGACCCCGTGGGCTCAATGTGCCCAAACTGTAGATGAGTCTGGCTTCAAGCTGTAGTAGTGTCCTGTTGCGATTCCCTCCTCTCCCCGAAGTCCGTGCCTGGGCAATTGGCATACAACGCAAGGTGGCGAGCCCATGCCTCTTCTCTTTGTAATGTCTTGCTACTGGTTGATGTGACAAATCCTCCTTGTTTTCAGTATCAGCCAGTGCCTTCCGTATGGCAGAACGATGTAGGGCTAATCTCTCTTTAAGCATCCTCATTGTCTTTCCCACGTAATAAAGTCCACATGGGCATTGTATAAAATATACAACGTATTTGGATTCACAATTCATTGTATCCTTGATCTTCTGGCGGATGCCAGTGTGAGGGTGTGGATAGGAATTCCCCAATATCAAGTACTGGCAGTTGATGCAACCGTGACATTTATACACGCCTGCTGGTCTGGATAGCCACATTGGTTTTGCAGCATACTTGGCGGTAGGATCTGCTTTTGTAAGGTAGTCGCCCAGGTTTCGGCCCCTTTGATAGCAGAATCTGGGTGGTTTGATAAAGTTGTTGCCAATCACTTTGTCATTGGTCAAGATGTGGCTATGCTTACGTATGCACCTCTTGATGAAGCCAGATGCCGTACTGAAGGTGCTTCTAATGTTGAACCGGTTATCGTCAGTCTTTTGGTCTTTGGGTGTCAGCAACCTGCTTCTGTCCACACTTTTGGCCTGCTCCAAGGCAAGAGAGACATCATTATATGCATATCCCCGCATCAGGAACTTTTCTTTCATCTCTATTAGCGCCTCGTCCAGCTGTGATTGGTCACTTGTGATCCGTATTGCACGCAGAAATTGCGAATATGGCAAGCCTCTCTTCAATGCGCCTGGATGATGGCTGGTTGCTGATAAGAGAGTATTTTTATCTGTTGGTTTTTTATAAAGTTTAGTGGCTAGCGATCCATTGGATTTATAGACAATTGTGTCGAGAAAAGACACCTCTTCTTTGCTGAAATTAACAGTGAAGCGGATGGTAGAGGGTATTGTGTTAAGTTGATCTACAAACAATAATAGATCTCTTTCTGTGCCATCCCAGATAAAGAACAGGTCATCTATATAACGCAAATATTTGGTAATATTATTTTTGAATGTGTTATTATTCATGATATGCTTCTGCTCATATGTATCCATGAATAAATTAGCATACGATGGGGCCATGTTGGACCCCATCGCAGTGCCCATCAACTGTAAGTAGAATTTATTCTCGAATTTAAAATAGTTTTTATTGAGAATAATGTGCATTAATAGTAACAAGAAATCAGGAGGAGGGCCCTGATGATTGGTGAATTGCGCAAAATGACATCTGCTAGCCTCAATGCCTTCTTCATGTGTGATATTTGTGTATAGACTAGCTACGTCCATGGTCACCAGTATGGTATTGCTTGTAATACCTGATAAGGTACTGAGCTGATTAATAAAATCAGTGGTATCTTTCACAAAAGATTGCATCCTGGTGACCATGGGCTGTAGAAAATAGTCAACGTACTTTGAAATAGAATGTGTCAATGAGCCACGTGCCGATATAATCGGTCTACCTGGGGGTGCAGTTATGGATTTGTGTATCTTAGGTAAGATATAGATAACAGGGATGATGGGGAATGGTTGTTTTAGAAAATTCCCAATAGTTTCAGAGATCCAATTGTTGGTAATGCCCAGATCTATGACCGAATCAATCTCTTTTTTATAAGATGCCGTGGGATCTGACCCCAAACATTTATATTGGGAAGCTGTCCCCAGTTGTCTGAGTATTTCCCCCCGATAGTAGGCGTAAGGCATAACCACAATACCCCCACCCTTATCAGCTGACCTAATGATAATATCCTTATTGCCCTGTAGGGACTTTAGAGCTAAGTATTCCACTTTAGTCAAATTGGAGAAACTGGTGGGGTAGTTCTTTATTTTTGGCCTGGTCTCATTTTCCACTAGACTCATAAAGGTGAGGATATTGTAGTTATGCGTTTGGGGGTCAAATGTACTCTGTGGTCTGAATGAGCTAGATATGTCAGTGTTGGCCATTGAGCTATCGTCTGTCCCTGGTATCCCGCTGAAATAGTCTCTGAGCTTAAGTTGACGGTTTAGTTTATATAGGTCAACCTCCCATTTGAAAGGGTCCTGTCTATGGGTAGGAACAAATGATAGACCTTTATTCAAAAGACTTATTTCAGCGGGGTTGAGGGTATAGTTAGACATGTTAAATATTATGTTTTCTGCTGGTTGCCCTTGTTCCCTCCTCTTGTTTTTGTCTGTCGCAGTTGATATCTGCCGCTTCCGCCCCCCTCTTCTTGTCTTCCCTCTGCGTTGGGTAAACGTTTGGGAAGGGGAGGCTTGCCCTGCCCTAAAAAAGGTTCAGCTAGTGTGTTATCAGGGTTATCAGAGTAATCAGTATCACTTGTGTTATAGGTGCTGTCAGTTGCGCCTGCTTTCTTAGATTTGTTGAAAAAGCGTCTATTGCGTTGTGTAATCTGCGTATTTTCACTGATCCCCAGTAACCATCTATAAACACGTCTTTCCTTGTAATCTGCCTTGACAACCTTTAATTTTTCTTTTTTATATTTAATAATGTTCTCACGATATGCGTCTATGTTTACCTGAATTTTATCAACCCAATCTGTGGATGTATCTGTGCTAAGAGTATCCCCGTATTTGGTAGAAATTGTGTCTATTTCTGTTCTTATTTTAATAAGTTCCTTACTGGATTGCTCTATTACCAAAATCATTAAATCAAAGGAGCATTTGTTCAATATGCCTATCCATTTTTTAAGAAACTCAGGATCCCCTCTACCAATTGTGGGTTGATTTTTTATGCGGAAACCTCTTGGTAGTAATTTTTCTCTATGGTAATGTGATAAGGTCACACCGTGTAGATAAGCATCTACCTCTTTTTTCTTTAATTTAATGGTATCATTATATATATCTACCGCTTTATCAGGTCCAAAAACCGCATCAATATCCTCAGTGTATCTGATTTGGGCAATTTCAGCGTCACTGTAACTTACTGTCTCTGATAGATTAGAAAAAATTCCAGCCACGTCATCAAATTGATCCATTCGCACCTTTTGTTGGTTTTTTAAGGTGTCGCTTCCTGACATGATGCATAGAGTCATTATTGCATTATCATTTCTTACACTATGCATTAGGCGTTATATGGCTGAGTGCTTTCAGCATTTATATATTGTCCTAGATTCCAGTCAGCCACGTCATCCACACGTGTGTATATATGTTTTAATCCCTCACATTTTTTTGCACATTTATGGTGAGCACATCAGGTGTTTCACATGTTTCGCTTAACTTGCAGTTACAATGTGTATTTTGCACGTCCCTGAAATAGTTAATCTATCCAGGTATCAGCTCCAGATCAGTTTAGCCCATGCGCACTCTCTCCGGTTATCCAAGATATCGCTGGGTCTGGCAGACTTATGTAGTCTCTCAGCAGTAACATTATGCAATTCCTGAGCCTTTTTGCGCATGCCTAAACACATATCAGGTAAACAAATATAGAGTTAATATATTCAAAATGGATGCTCTTTACCTGCTGATACTGTGGATGCATGTCACATAGGCAGGTGAGGCTAATTAACTGTGATTGGTTTTGTTGAATTGCACTGGGGTTTGGGGTATATATATGTATTGTGCACTGCATTCAATTGCACCACCTTGAGAAAGGTCCCACTGGGGGACCGAAACGTCGGTTTTTGTGTCTTCTATCAAATATAGAACATTTTTGATTTACTTACCTGCGTGCTGTCCCTTGATGTCGTGTTGCAACCGGTATCGTATGGTCTGTTATTGCTTTATGGGATAAGCACCAAAACTTATTTACTTGCATATGGTGTGCCGGCTGTGCATTGGATTCTATATATATATATATATATATATATATATATATATATATATATATATATATATATATATATATATATATATATATATATATATATATATATATATATGAAAAAGAAAAGAAAAAAACAGACGCACACCTAGTGCATTAAAGTATAACAATTCGGTTTATAGAACAATAAAAACAGTCAAATGCCCACTCACAAGTGTACACGGTATATAAATGTCAGGGTTCTGCTCGCCACAAACCAGGGTCGGACCGCGAGGCTGAGGTGGGGTTGTAAAAGCACTGACCTGAGACCACGCAGGCTGATCCGGATTGCGCAGTTCGTTGTCATACGTAGCAGGATCAGGAAAGGAGAAGACAGCGTCGTCGTTGTACAAGCCAGGGTCAGGACAGGAGATATCAGGATAAACATTGTTCAGGCAAGAGTTCGGCAACAGGTAGTCAGGAGAGCCCCGCTTCAGCTTAGGAGCGCGGGGTTGGCCTCTGCGCGAGCGACGACCATGGCCCATGGTACTGGTCACAGGAGATGGTAGGCAGACCAGAATAGCACACCGCTTTGCTGCACTGGTGCACCAGTGCTACAGCGCAAGAGTCCTGAGCGGCTGGGGAATCCTCTGTAACAGCGCAGGAACCAGGACACGGCCTCTCTAGATTAGGGAAAGAGTAGGCCCCAGGAACCAGGAAGCTGAAGATCCACAGGGAAACCTCCGCTACAGTGCAGGAATCAGGAGACTGAAGGGCGCGGGGGATACCTTTGCCTCAGTGCAGGAAAGCAGGAAGCTGAAGACATAGGGGATACCTTTGCTTCAGCGCAGGAGAACAAGCGGGAGCTTGAAGGAAGCTGAAGGACGCAGGGCGGAACCTCCGTATCAGCATAGGAGAACAAGCGGCTTGAAGGGAGCTGAAGGACGCAGGGCGGAACCTGGTATCAGCATAGGAGAACAAGCGGCTTGAAGGAAGCTGAAGGACGCAGGGCGGAACCTGGTATCAGCATAGGAGAACAAGCGAGGGCTTGTGGCAAAACAGTAGACATCCAGTTAGGACAATGCTCGGCAGGGAGCATTATGGGGAAGACAGTACTTAAAGGCCAGCGGGCCAATCCCCGGAGGGGGGTGTGAAGGTACTGCTCCAATGAGTGAATGCAAGTCTAGGTTGCAGTGATAGGCTGCACAGCTGCAATAGATACCAGAGGGAGTGTGTATTGCTTTGGTGAGTGAATCCAGGCTGCAGCAAACATCAGGAGAGGTGCTCCAGGACTGCACCTGTCTGCAAGGTAAGGCAACCAGTAAACTGCGGAGCGGATTCCTTACAATAAACAGGTATGAGATAGGCTCTCATTAGCCAATACTGCCTATCTCATACCTGCTTATATACCGTGTACACTTGTGAGTGGGCATTTGACTGTTTTTATTGTTCTATAAACCGAATTGTTATACTTTAATGCACTAGGTGTGCGCCTGTTTTTTTCTTTTCTTTTTCATAGGTATCTACAGGGATTAGTGATCCCTTCTTAACGGGCTGCCTATTACCTGGATGCGTTCATTTGGAACAGGACTCTGTGTTTTTTAAGGTTTTTTACGGATTTTATCCATTGTTTTTACTTACTCCAATTTTACACAAAACATTTTTTTCAATATTTTTTACTATTAAAGTATTAGTACATTGTTTTATATTTTTTTAAATATATATTTTTTTTAAATGTTATACCTTAAGTTAACATAGGTTTTTAAATTTATATACCCATCTTTGCCACCCCATTGGTTGTATTTCACAGTTAGGTAGACTTTATCACAGTTGTTAGGATACAATAGAGGCGCTACTTTGATTTTTTGTTTTGTTTTGATATATATATATATATATATATATATATATATATATATATATATATATATATATATATATATATATATATATAAACAGAAAAGTGACTGCGCTCAACAGGTACTAAGGATATAAGTGTAGAGGTACTAATAAGCACTATAGATTAGCATAAATGATCGACTATACATGAATTAAATTTTAATTCAATAGCTGAATTTAAACTGGTATTCGCTAAACATGCTATAATAAATGTGTGTAATTGTGGACCAATGTATATTAAAGCTAAAATAGTTAAAACCCTGAAACACTATTATGAATACATATATAAATAGTGGCAATAATGTGAAAAGCAAATAATTATATTATGATAAAAAATAAAAATAAAAATGAAAAATGCAGAAAAAATGAAAATAAACATAAAATGCAAAATCGAAAAAAGGGCTCAAATATAGGATCTGGCAGCTCTCCACAAGGACCAACGACCTCCCATGAATCTGTGAACAACAAGAAAAGAAAGCGCCCGATCCTAGTGCAACATGAAAAAACCACTTTTAATAAAAATGGATTAGGTCCAACAAAAATGCACTCACAAACAAATAATCAATAAAAGCATGTAATGAGTATACTCATTCGCCTCCACGTGCTGCTATGGCTCCGTTGGTGTATTGCTCTCTCTCAAATAAGAGAGAGTACCCAGGAGAGTACCCAGTACCAGTACCTCCACTGGCTATTTTTCAGGAGAGCGGCTAGCCAGTGGAGGTACTGGGTACTCTCCTGGTGTGGACTTTATAAGGACTTAGTACCTTGCCTGTTATACCGTTCCACGGGGTCATATATCCACCATCCTGGCATCCGGTCCAACCAAGGAGACTGTTACACTTCCGGGTCACGGCTCCAGAGGTATGCACAGTTCCTGCACCTAGTGAAGACGGCCGGAGAAGCTGACATCTTCTTTGAGAGAGAGCAATACACCAACGGAGCCATAGCAGCACGTGGAGGCGAATGAGTATACTCATTACATGCTTTTATTGATTATTTGTTTGTGAGTGCATTTTTGTTGGACCTAATCCATTTTTATTAAAAGTGTTTTTTTCATGTTGCACTAGGATCGGGCACTTTCTTTTCTTGTTGTTCATACATATATATATATATATATATATATATATATATATATATATATATATATATATGCAGCCTTTGATTACCTTTAATGAAAACTAATTATCTAAGCTGCCGATCGATTTGTTCTCCCCTGCTCCCCAGGGTTCACTAAATGGCTGCCTTTCAGTTTCAATCAATCCTTCAGTCAGTATAACTCAGCAGCTACAATGTATTCTTATATTACAAAGGTAACATTATCTGTTGTTACAGTTTGCAGCTCAGGTGCTGGCAACAAATGATCAGAAACAGGAGTGTTGCAAATATCTTGCACTGCTAGGGAGGTGGGCTAACCTGCTATAGAAATCAAAGGATGATCAGTATATTAAAACTCATTAAAAATTACATTAAGAGTTCAAATAAAATAAAAATTGTACTAAGTATTATCTAATAGTACAAAACTGCTTTTTTTTTTTAAACACACACATGTAGGATATTGCATGGATTGCTCCTTTAATTTCTTCCCCCCATTAAATAAAATGACATTGGAAAGTAATAGAACACTAGTGCCTTCTTCTACATATTACCCGCTTTGGCTGATAAAGAATAAGCCCCTGGGTGTATTTACCGGTTGTAATACTTTCCATGGTATAAGTTACACAGTTCTTTAAATATGCTGCTGTACATAAGCTTCAGAACCCGCAAAAAAATCTCTATTTCTAATGTGGCCAAGCAATATTTACGTCCGATAAAGCAGGTAAATTTTTCACGTATAAGTTACTATTAGAGGATATTAGAAACCATATGATCGAAAGTATTTGAAGTGTCAGGTGTTTCAGTTTATTCACCAGTTACCAAACGGATAAATACGGTGTTACTTTGTCCCTGTTGAAAACCTGGGAGTAAAACTTGGATAATTGTTCTCTGTGTCCCGTGCAAAATGTTTCTTGAAAACAACTGGGCTGCTCTGATAATATCAAGGTGCAATACATTATTCAACTAGAAGCGCACACAAAGCAAAGAGAAATCTCTAAAGGTGATCAGTATTCTACTAGAATGATAAACAAAATGTCCATTGTGGAAATATATGCAATATTCACTAATCCCTGAGAAAAACATATTTTTTTCTAAAGTGTTATCTGGACTAAAAGCATATATTTTAGATGTACTAAATTATCACTTTTTGCCTATATTTTTAAATCTGATGATTTGTTCAGGAGATATGAGCAAAAAAATATTACATTTCCGGGCTGTCAAAATGGACGTCACCTTAGAGCACAGTGAGGTGACCCTGGTAGGGAATGCTTCGGGGGCAAGATACTAACATTATATAGGCTTGTGGGGGGATTGCGGCTTAAAATGTTTATTGATCTTTAAATTAACAGAAAATAAAAACCGCGAGCGTTGCAAACCTTTACTTCTATGTCAACAACTGACAAACGGCAAGTAAATATAGATAGTTCGGGACTTCAATAGAATAAAGAATGAAATGTTAGAATTAATGCCGAAAGGTTTGTTAACAAATAAAAAAAGCTGAAAATAACTGAGCTCAGTCTTTTTTTTCCAACCAACGCCACCGGTTATTTGGAATAACCTGAGAACAAATGTACTTTGACCTGTTTGATTTTCGCAAAGATCAGTTACTCTTATCAGAGATAATTAATGACTAATATTAATAATTAATATTCATGAAATCATTTTATGGGGGATATTAATTTAAAAAAGTGATCGTGCACATCATAAACTTAGGTTGAAGTTAATAGTGCTCCAATCAGCACTATTGTAGTTTAATAAATAACCCCACTGCATATCTTTTAAAATGAATTTAAAGGAACAATTTACCCTAACTAACCTCTATTTGTTTACAGGAAGGGATACTCCAGAGCTGAACTGCACTATTTTCAGGCCCAGGGACCCCACCACTTCCCAAGATAGCTACTGATGAAGTTACCGATATTACTTCCTGGCCTTTAAAGGGGATTTAAATGGCCATCCAATAGGGAGCCACCACAGGTGATGTTGCAGCTGTTTATTGGTCCAAGATTTGGCAGCTATTTTGTTCCAACGGTGGAGTCCCTAGAGATGAAAATAGTGTCGTTTGGCTTAGGGGGAACCTGGCCACAGCAAATGGGGGTTTAATAAAAATAAATAAAACGTAGTAGCAGTAACTGCTCCTTTAACTTTACCACGTTAACATTTACAATGATAAAGTTACATTGCAGTTCTTTAAAACCGTAGAAGACGGGGGCGTGGCTTGGAGCTCAGGCAAGATGGACGTGTAGTGCTTAAGCTCCTGGATAGCAAAACCACAAGCTTTATCCATCACAGGGCATCGTCGCTCTAATTACCAAAAAAGACACAGATTTAGAGTGTAGTAGAGCTGGGGATCACCACAAACTGAGACTTGATCAAATCGGACTATATTTGGGGAAATTACCCACTTATGGGGCCTAGATGGTGTGGCTGCATGTAAACCTACTGTAGGCCGAAGAGACACGAGGCCCTGCAGTATCAAACGGATAAACAGGCACTCAATAAAACCATAAAATCAGGCACTCACACACAGATGCAAAATACAACATATTTGACTTTATCACAGAACAGAAAAGTATAAGAACAGAGCTGAAAAAACGTGAGTTGGATTCTGCCCTCTCCTCTTGAGACCCTGGAGAATACACAGGCGAGCTGACTCGCAGATCTGTCCCCCCAACCCCCCTTTAAACAATTAAATTGGAACCTGGTCTGCCTCCCACTCCTGTCAACCCAAATTAGGAAAATCTCTCTTCCTGGACACCCCTCCTCCCACGGGTCTCGGCTGTAGCAGAGCTGTCAACTGCCAAGCCTGTCTCCCTATTCCCGAGCGCTACACACCCCTGTCACTCGGCGCCATTCCACCTAGGGGGCTCACGGGTGCTGCGAGCTGTACCCACACCTGAGCCTCAGTCCCCCGGGGCCTGATCGCCCTTCCTCACGAGTGCTGCAGCCTGTCCCCCGCCTGAGCATATCTCCCCCTGCGCGCTCTGGAGGAAGAAGTGAGGGAGTAGCCAGCAGACTATCAGCGGGACATGGCACCCAAAATGGCTGCCATTGCTCTGTGAGGGAGAGAGAGCTGAGTACCGGTCATACCTTCCCCCGGCCAGCGGTCCGTCAGAGCGCGCCTTCCTGCTCCGTGGTCCTGCGCTCCCCCCCCCCCCCACACCTCCTGCCGTCCCTACTGGGGACTGAGACTACCTGTGGGGTCTGCGGGGGTGGCGGAGGGCTCAGGTGCGACTGGAGGCTAATTAACATGGCCGCCATGGCTCTGTAGCTGCACGCAGCCCTTACCTCTCCCGGCTGGCAGAAAATCTGACCAGCGCGCCTTCCTGCTATTCCCCCCGGCCTCCCTGTGCTGCCATCGATCTGCCTGCACTGTTGTGGTGAGGAGGGGGGCTGAGAACAGCTGCTACAGCAGGATCGGAGCTGCCTGGATCTCTGCGTTCCAGCCTGCGTGTCGGCGAAATCCAAGATGGCCGCCGCAGGTTGGATTTAAAGGTATATCTCCCCCCAGGCACATAAATAAATAAAAAACACCAAAACACAAAAACTAACCAGCCTGAGTAACACACAAGCATATGCACCACAGAAAAGCTGAAAAACAGGGCTCTGAGTTGTATTCCAACACAGTCTCTCCCCAGCCCTAATCTTCACAATAAAAAAAAAAAAAGAAAAAAATATATATATATACAGCCACTGTGCAGAAAAACCTCCCCTGACGTTGGAGCTCCCCAATGCTTGGCTACCTACGATTAAAAAATAAAGAAATGAAGGCGCATGCGCGAAGGCTAAGGGAATGGATGCGTGAGTGAAGAGCTCCTTCCCCCTCGCCAGACTAGAAGCATTTAAAGTGCACTAAAACTAGCGTGAACGCCACAAAACGGGATTAAATCACGATAGGAGCATACAGAGATGCAAGCCAAAACAAAATCGGGCAAAACCAAGGCAGTTCTCACTACCTACTTTAATAAAACTGATCCGGCCCGCACCCACAGAATGGGACCCTCACCACCGCATGTCACTTCTGATTCTGAGGATGATCCGCCTATGGAACAATCAGAACTCCGGTCCACGGAAGCTATGACACGCAGGATCATGAGAGAGTTCTGTGATGAACTAAAATCTCACTTACACTCTGAACTCTCTGATCTTCGCAGAGACATTGCCGGAATTGGCGCCAGAACCGACGAAGTAGAGACGCGGCTAGATTCAACGATCAAAGCGGTCCGCAAAACTGAAAAAGTGACCACAAACTTGCAGGCACAAATAAATGAACTTGCGCTTAAACAAGAAGATGCCGAAAACCGCGATCGGCGCAACAACATCAGGGTGAGAGGAGTCCCTGAGGAGATCGCTGATCCGGAGGAGTTCCTCACAAAATGGCTGACAAGCCTGTTCCCTGACAGGCCTGAAGCGGATCTCCATCTTGACAGATGTCACAGGGCCCTCAGGTCCAAGCCCCAGCCAAACGATCCCCCGAGAGACATCATCGCAAGGCTACACTTTTTTAGAATTAAAGAAGCAGTCTGCCAAATCGCACGCGCAAAGGGATCCGTGGAGTTTGAGGGGATCAAACTCCTGATTTTCCAGGACCTCTCACCGACTACCCTGCTTAAGCGCAAAGCCATTGGCCCGGTCACCAGACTCCTCCGAGACAAGGGGATCAGGTACCGGTGGGTATTCCCCTTCGGTCTCCAGGTCCTAAAGAATGGAGCCGCACACATACTACGCTCCCCTGAAGACCAAGACCGCTTTCTAGTGAAGCTGGGCCTCAAGGAACAAATTACGCACCTGCAAGTCGCAGAAACAGCCTCCCCGGAGCCGGGCTGGAACCGAGTGACTCGCCAACACAGCAAGTCACGGGATATGGCCCTTAACTGAGGTCCGGCAACAACCAGTTGAGCCTTAAAGCGGCACGACCACTGGACTGCTCGTTTGTCCATCCACGTTGTCCATAAAGTTGGGACCTTCAAAAGTTTGGTTTGAGACGGCGGCCATCTTGCTACCCCCGCGGAAGCGCTCTGCACTCGGAGGCGGCCAGCAGCCATCTTGAAGGGTCCAGGCAGCACTGCAGAAGAGGGAGACACAGATGACGGGGGCGCCCCCCACTCCCTACAGGGGGCACACTAAAGAGTCCCGATATATGCGGTTGACGCATCTGGCGGCCGCTTCTCCCCCCATATCCACGCCCAACTCACCCCTCGGTGTGGACAGCTGATCCTGCGGCGTCATGGAGGCGTCATCACAAAGGAATTCCCGTTAGTCCTGGGGGGAATGTGCACACCCATGGGCATAGTGGCACAGAACACCCAATGTGATGGGGGGGTGGGTCAGTGTTTATCGGAGGGGGTTGGGTGGGGTGGGGGCGACGGGACACGGGGCATGACCGCCACTATATAGAAAGAGAGTCATGGTTCGCCCCCTCCCCCCCCCTGCCGCCTGTATTATATATATATTGTGCGATACCTGGGGAAGACAAGCAAGGGAGGGACTGTGAGCTAGAGGTGCTAACTAGTGATCTCCACATTATCAATGCCCTTCTTAGCATCGTAAGAGCACTGATCCCACAGCTGAGACCCCCCTAGTATAAATCCCTCCCTATGAGGAACTACTCTCCTGACAGGTAGCTGTCCCCTTAATGCAGACATCCACCATAGCGTCCGCCTGGCTGGTCTCTGGGTTACCTTATCCCCATATAAAAAATAAAATAAAAATAATGGGGAAAAAAAAAAAAAAAAAAAAATTGTTGTTATGCAAAGTTCACGCTAGTTGTATTTTCATCCACAAAAGTCGAGGGGGAGTCTTCTCCCTTCCCTGGCTATCGTCATGAAGCCGACATGGCATGTCCTAGCTTATTATAGGACAAGCCACAAAGTCCTCTGGGAGGAGCATGCCCCAAACTCCAGGGGCAACTGCACAGGCTGTGCAGATAATTGCTGGCAATTTGCCCTCCCAAAGGCAAGAGATCCACAAGAGTCTTTGACCCTTATTGGTTCTCCACTGTTGTTTATGTTACTAATGTTTTTTGTCTCCTTTCCTCCCCCTCCCCTCCCCACCGGAATGCTGCGACATCTGTCCGAAATCAATGACCGCCTCTGCAACACACTCGCTCCAAAGACACTGGATGTACAGGTACCACACCCCACCACTCTGTATAACACACAGATCCCACTTACACTAGCCCTCCAATACATCTTACCATGGGGCTGACTATATTATCTCACAATGTAAAAGGCCTCAATAGCCCAAGCAAGAGAAAGGTTGCTTGTACTGACTATCAAAGAAAGCAGGCGGACATTATCCTAATCCAGGAAACACACTTTAGCTCTAAGAACACTCCAAAATACCTGGACAAACACTTCCGACAATTCTATACCTCCTCGTCTACTACAAAAAAACGAGGAGTAGCCATCATCTTTCACAATAAATGCCCTTTCCATCTAGAGAAAACACTCAAAGATAAGGAAGGCAGATACCTAATCCTAATAGGCACCCTAAATAATCAACCACTAACATTGGCAACACTGTATGCCCCCAATATCCAAGAGCCACAATTCTTCACGACCTTTTTCAACAAACTACATACAACTGCCAAGGGTCCCATAATTGTAGCAGGAGACTTTAACCTAGCTCTAAATCCCAAGCTCGATAGGTCACATCAAACTCAGCGTTACCCAAAGGCTATCCCAAAGGCCCTACGTAGGGGTCTAGCAAAAAACCAACTGCTAGACATATGGCGGGAACAACACCCCCACGACAGGGATTATACCTTCTTCTCCCACCCGCATTCAACTTATAGCAGAATCGATTACTTCTTTATCTCTAGCAGACTGGTCCCGCAGATCTCCCATACAGGGATCCATGATATTTCATGGTCAGATCATGCGCCTATAGAGCTACGGTGCACCCAGCTAATTCTGGACAGACCTAGAGCAAACTGGAAACTTAATGAAGCCCTATTAAAGAACCCTTTCACCGCTCAATTAGTGGCCAACGAAATAGAGCAATTTTTCCAACTGAACGATGGTTCAGTAGACTCCTATCTATCCCTATGGGAGGCTCATAAAGCCACGCTCAGGGGCACACTTATTAGTATAGCGTCTAGAAAAAAGAGAGAACGTGAATACAAGTTAAATTTACTACAACCTAAATTGAAAACCCTAGAAGACAAACATAAACAATCCAATAACCCCAACCTACTCAAACCAATAAGAGATGCCAAAATAGAAATAAATCTTCTATTAACATCCCAGGCTGATATGTCCCTGAATTGGTCAAAGAGGAAATTTTTCGATAAAGCAAATAAGCCAGATACTATGCTCGCCAACAAACTGAGAGACAGACCCCCTAATTATAGTATACAAGCCATTAAAAGATCCTCGGGCTCTATCTCTGGCAATCCATCTGTAATTGTTGAAGAATTCAAGTCATTCTATGAGAAACTATATAATGGGGATAAAATAGTACATAACCAAAATACCGAACGATCTCGTGAGTCATTTCTCTCGAGTTCAAAACTACCAAAGCTGACGGTTGAGGAGAGAGGGCGACTGAGTCTCGACTTTACCATAGAAGAGCTAGATCTAGTTATAGACAACCTTAAGACCTCGAAGGCCCCGGGTCCAGATGGCTTCTCGGGCCTCTATTATAAAAAATTCAGCAAAATTTTGGCCCCATACCTGCTCAAAATGTTCAACGCGGTTTTGGCAGGACAACCCTTCCCCGAAAACATGCTCCAAGCGTCAATCTCCGTAATTCATAAATCTGGCAAAGACCCATTAGATTGTAAAAGTTATAGACCTATCTCGCTTATCAACACGGACATTAAAATCTATGCTAAATTGATTGCCAATAGATTAAGTCAGATCCTACCTAGACTAATACACCCAGATCAAGTCGGATTCATTAAAGATAGACAAGCGGGAGATAATATCCGTCGAATCGTTGATCTGCTAGAAGTAGCCAAATCGCAAAAAGTAAAAATTATGGTGTTAAGTCTAGATGCAGAAAAGGCCTTTGATAGGATCGACTGGGCATACTTAAAAGCTACACTTGGAGCATTTGGTTTCGAGAATAAATTAATATCAGCTATTATGGCGCTGTACTCTGGTCCGACAGCCAAAGTGATGCACCAAGGCTACCCCTCGGACATATTTAAGATCAAGAGTGGCACGAGACAGGGTTGCCCCCTCTCGCCCTTACTCTTTGCCATGTGCATGGAACCGTTAGCGGCACATGTGAGAGAGAATCCGGATATTTCCGGTCTCAAATTAGATAATCAATCCCACAAAATAGCCCTCTATGCTGACGATGTGCTAATGGTCTTGTCTAAACCACTCACCTCCCTCCCTAACCTCTTCAGCCTATTAGATAAGTTCAACAAAATTTCAGGATTTAAAATAAACCAGTCAAAGTCAGAAGCCCTGAACGTTACCATTCCAAAACCAGAAGAAAAACTGATCTCTTTAAACTTCAACTTTCGCTGGCAACCTAAGGCAATTAAATACTTAGGGGTATTTATTACAAGTGAATATAAATCAATTTATAAAGCAAACTATCCCAAATTAATTAAAGCACTGAAGGAGGATATAAGAAGGTGGGCGAAATTCAATATCTCTTGGATAGGAAAAATATATAGCATAAAAATGAATGTTCTCCCACGCATCTTATACTTATTCCAAACCCTCCCAGTACCGTTAAATTTGAAGGAAATTAGAGATCTACAATCCGCCATTTTTACATTTATTTGGGGAGGCAAAAAACCTAGAATAAATAGTCAGATCCTAATGAAACACCCAACAGAAGGGGGCTTAGCAGTACCTTGCTTAATTTCATACTATCGAGCGGCCCAATTATGTCAACTCTCCCAATGGCAAACAAACCCTGATTTGAAGCGATGGGTCGCATTGGAAAGCAAAGCCTGTTCCCCATTGGAACTAAGCAACCTATTATGGACTCCAAAAATAGCAAGAAAATCCGCTATACTTCAGCCGCTATCCTCAATGACCAACTCATTAGCAATCTGGGATGTTACCAAATTTCGATGCGGACTTACGTCCAAAAAATCCCTGATGACAACCCTATGGGGTAACCCACACTTTGCTCCGGGTATGCCTAGCGCTAACTTTCAAATTTGGAAACAGCATAATATTATGAGATTACAAGATCTGGTGGTGGACAACAAACTCATATCATTTGCACAAATTAGAGAAGAGAAAAATATCCCACAATCAGAATTCTATAGATACCTCCAGATCAGAGCCTTTTACAACAACTCAACCCCATATCCACCATTGACAACTTTCGAAAAGCTCTGTCTGAATGAGACTAATACGAAGGGACTCACATCGCAGATGTATAGAGAAGTGATCGGTTCTGGAATTAAAGTCACCCACAAACTAGGCTACATGCTAAAATGGGAAACAGACTTAGGGGAGACCCTAGATTTAGACGAGTGGACACAAATAGCAACAACAGCTGCTAAGAGCTCGATTTGCACAACATTAAAGGAGAACGCATATAAGGTCCTAATGAGGTGGTACCTCACCCCGCTTAGACTATCCAAATTTGTACACGGTAGTTCTCCGCTCTGTCCTAGACAGTGTGGAGAACCCGCTGATCTGTTACATATGCTGTGGTCCTGCCCCCGGCTGAGTCCACTATGGAAAAAAATCATCAATTGGCTTCAGAGGCTTTTAGGCCTCGACATCCCATTTGACCCCGGGCTCTTCCTTTTGGGAAGAGCACGACAGGGCTTCTCAAAGGCAACTCTTAAACTAATAGCTCATTTTGCTACAGCCGTGCGGTGCGAGATCGCAGCATTATGGAAACAAAGTGAAATTCCTGTTATCCCCAAAATTCGGAACAAAATTTGGTTCATATGCCAGATGGAAAAATTGACAAGTTTAGTCAATGACACTGGCGAAAATTTCCTAAAAGTCTGGACGCCTTGGCTGGCCCAGACAGACATCCCTGGGGTGGAGAGTTCCACCGTTTTGCTTTAATAGTAGCTAGATGCGTTCTCCGGTGATGGAGTAGCCCACCCAGCAGCAACAAATTAAACTAGACATCGGTCTCGGAGGCGATGAGCAGAGTCGCGGCATCCCGTCCTCCCTCCCCCTCCCACCCTCTTCCCCTCCCCCCCCCCACCTAACTTTACTTTATGATTATTTATTATTTAAGATTATGTCAATACTTATAACTATGTTTTGATGACAATGTTTGCGCTCAGCTGTTATACATCAGAGATATGAATAATGCATGTCACAGTACTGGAAATAAAATGTATATATGCTGTATTTTCACAAAAATAAAAAATACAAGTTAAAAAAAAAAAAAAAAAAAACCGTAGAAGACAATTTGGTTTTATAATGATTTAGGAGGTAAACTTTATGTGACTGGACCAAGAGAACCAAAACTAAAGTGTGCCATGGCGATGAGTGGTTATGGGTTTCAATCCATGTAAACCAAAATACATTCAACACAATGCACAGATTGTTTCACAAGAAGTGAAAATGACAGGTGCTGTAAATTACCTGTATTGGGAGTTTTTTTTAGAGAACCACTCGCTTTTGTATGGGAACCTCATACTTTTCTAACAACTCCAGCTTTTAATTTGAGGCTTTTTAGGGCTTTAAGATGGACATCAAAAATATCCTATTGTGTTGTTTTTTGTCCGCCCCGGTATTTTTAGCATGCAGACTCTGATACATACCCCCCCTCCCCCTCCTTTCTATATTTTGAATAATACCTGAATTAACTACACTTTGGCTAAAATAACTCTTTGATAGAGATGCCAACTTTCAAGAACCGATATCAGTGAGATTTGGGGCAAAATTTGTATTTTATTGAGTTGCTGATTTCTATCAATGTATCAATGCTAGAAGTCAATGAGACTGACCCAAATCAGCGAGACGCACAGAAAATCAGTGACAATTGGCAGGTCTGTTTTGTTTGGTCACATAATAATTCTCTGTGCACTATTTTGCTAGGTAGGGTTTCTCTAACTTTGTTACCTTCACACTGCATCTATCAACTGTCTTAAAAAAGAAAAAACGGAGGAGTGCAATAAGAAAAAAAAGAAAATATTATATATGTAAGAATTGTGCACCTGCCTCTTGCAAATTATTGCCTGCAGCATTTCACTGTGAAACTATTGCAGAATATGCCAGTGAAACATGCTCGTGCCTGTTGTCTGATAGAACTTTATTTTTTTTTCTATACTAAAACATTAATCACGTAAAACTGAAGACGGGAAGAAAGTGAACCAACAATGATTTGTTTTATTTTGTTTTTATTTTAAGCGGCAATACTACATCCCCCCCCTTTTTTCTTTTTTGTAAATGTAAAGCGTATAATTATACATTCTTACCCAAGATGGCAATCGTTTGGTGCTCCGGTTATAAATCTGTAAAAATTCTGATTGTGTGCCTAATAAAATGGCCATCTTCTACCTTTATGCTGCAGTCTGTGAAATGCTGCAGTCGATATGTAACATTATATTACGAAGTGTAACACATTATTGTTACAGCTTTCACAGTAATAGTCAGTCTGCTGTTTGGAACATAGCAACAGATCTTGTTTGTGATACTTTGTTGCCAAAGTGCATAGCTCAAAAAGGTGCGTCAGAGCCGGTTTCAAAAGAGGAAGTGGAAAAGACTTTCTAAATTATTGCTGTAGCAACCAAAGGATTATCGGTACATTAAAAATGGCATTAGGAGTTAAAACAAAAGATGCAGACAGTATTATCTAATACTACCGAACTGGTCTATTTAAAAAAAAAAAAAAAACATAGTATTTTTTATGTTTTACTGCTTTCATTAGAAAACAGTCTGGTGGTGTTTATGTGTGTTTGACTAGAACAACACAACAAGGGAATTCATTAGTTTGGGGCCTTTAAACATTCAAAACATACAGGTAGCTAACCGATAGCAACGATGATGGTCGGCAATGTTCAATATGAAAAACAAAGGTTATATAGGTGTGTGGAATAGTGTTAATTTGCACAAATGCCAAAATGTTGGCCCCTTACACGGGGCTTTATGAAGATGTTTCTATGTGAAACAGTAAAACAGGCCACACCATAACTCTGAGGTGGTTGAGAATTCATTATTTCAGGTTGTTTAAACCAAACACAATTCGGTTATGGTGGATATAAAGAGAGGAAAACTTTCTACCGTACAAAGTACATAAAAAATAGAGAACTCATGATTGTTATCTGCATGTGTTTCACAGCTCATACAAACATTCTTTATTACAGAAGCATGTATGTATATCTTTATTTATATTGCGTCATCCAAGTACACCACTGTTTTTCAACCTTTTTTAGTTAAGGAACCCCAGAATTTCACAATCTAATTCTGGGGTTCCTTAACTAAAAAAGGTTGAAAAACGGTGTACTTGGAACCCCAACCCTCTCCTCCCCTCCAGTCTCTCGTGTCCCTCCCCACTTCTCTTTTCTCCCCCCCCTCACACTCCCTTTCTTCTACACACATACACATACCCACTCCCCCTCTCTCCCTCACACTCTCGCTTACGCTCCCTCTCTCTTCTATACACACACACACTCCCCCTCTCTCTTCTACACAAACACACATACACATTCCCCCTCTCTCTTCTACACAAACACACACACACACTCCCCCTCTCTCTTCTACACAAACACTCCCCCTCTCTTCGAGGGATTTTAGCAGGAGAGACGCTGAGACAGATTACATGTGGCCCTATCGTCCTTAGTTTTCGGTCTGCCAGCATCATCTTGGTGAGAACAAAGCTGCTAAGGAGCAGGTATAGACACATCTATAAAATATTTTCAAATCCATAAAATTGTATTTATTTGAGAAATATTGTGCTTTTTAACTTTTTTTTTACTAGTTTCATAACTAGCAGCTTTTATTACATGTGCCCATACCTATTGTTATAAAATATTTCAATTTGATGTACAGTAATCTGCAGCCTATTACTAACAGGTTTGTTTAGGTTTTCCTCTACAGATAAGTGGGCTAAAGGATACATAGGAAATTAGTGGGTACAACTTTTTCAAGGTCTGACAATTTTTATTCTCACCAAGCTCTGGTAATTTGTAATTCAGATGCCCAAAAGCAATACCAAATATTGAACTTCTTATCACAAGTAGCCAACTTGTTCTACTGCTAAAAAGGATCATGCCCCACTATATAGTGACAATGTCTACTTTGATTGTAAGCTCTTCGGGGCAGGGACTACTTTCCCTATTGTTACCTTTATGTCTGAAGCGCTTGTTCCCATTATGTGTTATATTATTATGTCATGTGTATTACTGCTGTGCTACTGTATGTACCTGGATGGTGCTATATAAAGAAAGATATACATACTGTACATACAGTACATTTCTTAATGTAAAGAAAACCCTTTAGTGCACCTGCAGACCGTAAAAATGGCCAATATATGGTTCCAAAACACCATGTCCCGCAGTAAGATGTAGCATACTATTATGGGGACGTTGTGTATTTTGCTTGGCTTAATGATGTTTATTCTTCCAATGTTGATGTTGTTTATAAGTATGTGGCTTGAATATAACAATTTTTGAATATCCTTTGGAGTGTTGGATTTCCTTTTATTCTGGATTTACAATGGCATTTGAAGTTACAAATGCTTATGCCAATAATAATTTTCGGTCCGCTGTGTAGTAGCTGCCTAGCAGAACATGCTCAGTTTTGTAAAAGGAAAGTGCTAAGTTGCACATTTTGTAGGCAGTGCTAATTGTAGAGAAGAATGCCATAAAATCATGCTTCAGGTACATTTTGCAGTGTGGAAAGCATACGTATTCATCTCCATCAATGACATTGGTATTTATCTCGTAAATGACAACAGCTGGAGTGTTAATTTGCTGGCAGAGCTGCAAATTGTCAGCATATTTACCATGTAAATAACGTGCAGCGCAGGGCAGCTGTTTCACAGATACATAATACTTCAGTGTTTCAACTTCTAAAGTTTTTACTATCTTTTCCCTTAAAAATAACATTGCATGTGCTTATGGATAAAGCAAAAATAACACAACTGCTTAGTAGACTAATTACGGTGTACATTTCTAAGGCCAAACAGAAGGACTGAGTACAACGGGGGATGGCAACAAAACTGAGGCAAATATGGCATTGTATATACTGTGTATAGCATGTGAAGCTGTTTGAAATGGAGGAGTAGTAACTTAGCTGACTACAATGGGACATATGGAAAGGAGAGAGTCCATTCCAGATACCTGTGATATCATCCCCTTTTAATGTTTTATATTCATTTAAGTGCCCTTTTGGACTGTTTGTAGAATGTTTGGTTTAGAATAACTGTATTCATCACATACACTGTATATGTCTTAAAGTCACGATTGAGATACTTGATTTATTACAGTTTCTTCAGTTGCTCCCCTTATATTTTTTTTAACTTTGAACCAGACTCCCCTGCTTCAAACTCAGTGCCTTTGTTCCCAGAATCAGTGTCCTTACTCGCTGAGCCACTTCTATATATGAAACATGGGAAGAAGGAACTCCATTCTTGACAAAGGCTCCGGTAGGAGCCAAAACATTGAAAAAACGTCATCACTGAGATAAATCCTGGAGTGCCTGCTTCTCACGTTACATGTATCTAATGTTTTTACTGCAAATATACCTGCATACCCACCGTACACTGACCTGCTATCCCAGAGGCTCAGAGTGGCTTGCACATTTAATTATCTTTTCCTTTTTTATACTGCCCAGTCTTAACCTGATGTACATCATGGATCTTTTATTCTTTGGAAGAGCTATGGTTTTAGCAAACTAATAATGAAATTATGGGGATTGTATCCCATCTAAATTGCATTAAATTGCATTATTGTGAGATTGCTGAAAATGACATAAAACAAGGTTTTCAAAATGTGGTCCTTGGTAGAGATTGGCAAATTTTTGGTGCGGATTTGGATCCGCCACAGATTGGCCGGCTCCTGTGGTCCGCAGAAATCTGTGAATCGGTCTCAAAAAGGACAATTCGTCTTTTCCCCAAAAAATTATCTCTGACAATACAATCCGCGGATTCCGCAATCCGTTTAAAATATCCATTTAAAACCGCATGTAAAAGGGAAAGGACCTTTCTCTTTTACATGCTGTTTTGGAGTTTCTATCTGGAAATTGCATCTATTGTTGCATTTACACTATATACACAATTTAAAAGTTTTACACTATTAGGGGCTTCTGTGGTCTCTTCTACCCCCTTGTTCTACAGTGCTGCGGGAGGTTTGGAAACACCTCTCTGAAGGAGATTGCACCAACCCGTAGTGTGGATTCCTATATCTTGGACTGACAGTGCCACTTACAGGTGTTTTCCCGTTCCATACTGACACTTCGCTTGAGCTTAGTGCTTTTGGGGATATTGCCTTTTACTGTTGTTGAAATTCAATAGTGGATTGTAATCACTGGCGGTTTTGGATTAATCCACACGGATTGAAACTGGAACAATCCACCAATGGATTTTACACACCGGAACGGATTTTGAATGGAAAGGTCGGGAGATTCCACAAAACGAATATTGACCGTTTCGCCCATCTCTAGCCCCTGGCCCACTAATGGTTCCTAAAAACATCTGTGGTGGCCCTTGAATAATTTACGAAATTCAACGCAGGCTTCTTGCAGTCTGTACATTTTGTATCGCTACCTGAGGCTAATTTTTTGGTGCAGGACCAGTATTTAAAAAAAAAAAAAAAAAAATATATATATATATATATATATATATATATATATATATATATATATATATATTGTAGCCAGGGTCCCTCCGGTCCCCCTGTCTCCTGGTTTCTGTCCCCCTTGCATGTGTGCTGCTGCGGGGGCTCCCGGCGACCTCAGTGACAGGGCGCCGCCATCTTTGTGTTCGAGCGTGCGTGGAGGCTTGCGCATGCGCAGAAGCGATGCGACGGCCATGTTAGGGTTGGCGCGCAGAGTCACGCGTGTACAGGGCTTTGCGCATGCACAGGTCCCTAAGTGACGGCCATTGAGCATTGGAGTGTAAGGGGAGTAGCGGCGGCCATTACAGGGTTGCTCAGGTGCAGCAGACATAGCGCACGCGGCCCCAATGTTAAAGAGGGCCATAACGGACTACAACTCCCAGCAGCCTCTGGGGACTGCCCTTTCACCCCTATCACCTGCTGCATTGAAGCCAATAGGGTTTACAGATTCTCCTGCAGCAAAGGAGATACAATGTTGCGTGCTGAAGCCAGGAAGCTGACAGTGGAGCACGAGTGTGAGAGTGTCAGTAGGAGCTGGGACACAGAGAGGGGAGGGTGTGCTTGTGCAGGAAGGAAAGTAGCCTTCTGCACTAGGCCAGAAGTCTCCTCCAGGCCCCAGGTAGACCCTACTCACCTCAGCTTGTGGTTTGCTGCAGGGACTCCCCTTAGGATAGGGACGGGGTCCTGTAGAACCAGCATAGTGAGGGTTACAGCTAGGAAGCGTTACATCCTGGCCCTTGGTGGCAAGAGTAAATCACTCTCTGCGGCTGTAGAGATAAGAGACTTTCCAAAGGTGAATCACGCCATGCGGGAGCCACCCACCGCCAGGCAGAGTTTCAGGACGTCAGGAGGATATCGCAGAGCGGCGGATCCTTTGTGAAGAATTTGCCGCCCCAGGTGCTGAAGCACTGGGGCAGGTTTCGTATAATACGTGCACCAACAAAACCGGTACATCAGGCGCTGATCCCGCCTATAGGTTCTGGGTCTCTTAGTGGACTTGCGGAACTCTGGGTACACGGGGTTGGGGGAGGTATAAGGTGTGGGGGTTAAGGCACGGTGAGAAGGTGGGTAGTTGTGCCTGTGAGTGTCATAGAAGGACACTGTCACTGCTATTATTGCTGATGTGTATTGTGTTATGTTTGATGCTGCATATAGTAAACTGTTATACTTATACTCCTGTGTATGTGGTTACTATATGTGGGTCCTGTGTGGGGAACATTATACACTCTTAGAATCCTACATAGGTGGAGGCGCTGACCGTCGAGAGAACGTTCCAGAGAACCACCCCAGGTTCCCATCAGCGGAGGCTCAGGCCTCCTGTGAACCTGCAGGTATATGCAACACACCTGGTAACATATAGGTTCCCCCTCACATGCACTCTATCTGCGATTGGGGTAGGGGGAATACAGGTAGTAGTTAACAGGCAGGGGTGTTCCTCACAGCAGTGGTGCAGCCGCAGCAACACAGTAGGAACGAGACAGCACTAAGAGGTAATTTTCAAAAGATTGTATTAGAGTGGGTGGCACAAATGCCAACGTTTCGGTCCTCACAGGGGGACCGAAACGTTGGCATTTATGCCACCTACTCTAATACAATCTTCTTGAAAATGACCTCTGAGTGCTGTGTCGTTCCTACTGCGTTGCTGCGGCCGCACCACTGCTGTGAGGAACATCTCTCTCTCTCTCTCTCTCTCTCTCTCTCTCTCTCTCTCTCTCTCTCTCTCTCTCTCTCTCTCTCTCTCTCTCTCTCTCTCTCTCTCTCTCTCTCTCTCTCTCTCTCTCTCTCTCTCTCTCTCTCTCTCTCTCTCTCTCTCTCTCTCTCTCTCTCTCTCTCTCTCTCTCTCTCTCTCTCTCTCTCTCTCTCATAGGAAAATAGGAGAACCTTTGACCTCAACTGTGTTGTAGTCACTTTCTCTTCCAATCGTGGCTCAGTGAGTCCATGTCAAGTGTGCAGCCTGTTCATGGTTCTGCTCAATGCAGTGATATCAATCAAAAACTCTTTAAAAAATACTTACAGGTGTCTGATTAAAAAAAGGCATCAATTATCCAGATTGTAATCTATGAATATGCCACTCCCATGTTTTTCGTTTTGGTTCCACAAAGCACTGCACCGTTACAATACGCCTACAAGTTCACATCAAGCTTCTTGTCCAAACAATGGTAACAGACGAACTTGCTCTGTTTTGGCTGTTTCTTCTTCTTATGTTGCAATTACAAGTCTTACTGGTCCCATGAGATCCAAACTCCTATAAACAGGAGGTTCTGAGCCAGTATCCCACTCCTTATTATGATGTGTGAAGTGGATTATTGCAGAAATATGAGTGACTGTAAAATTACAGTGTGCAATATATCTGAAATTATCACTTATCATTTGGGAGTTGGAAAGAAATGTTAATAAGAATGTTCTCAATTATGTTTTTCTCTTGCATACTCCACCAAGCACTGCCAATACATACATAGTTCTTAATTAATTCATTAATTAATAAGAGGAATTCCCATGTCAATCTATAAAAACTTTTTGGTCCAAACTTATGAAATGAGCTAATGCTTATGTCACCGCTGCACAATTTAATTTGCCTTCATATTTAAGCATTACATTTAGAGCAGCAATCTGTGCTTCTCGCAAACTTGTTTTTGGATTTTATTTTCATATCATTATTTCATTTAATTAATTCAAGCTCAGGGAGCACCCTGGAGAAGAATACTAAGAGAATAATATAAACTTACCATCACTATAGCCACGGCAGCCATCTTTTTTTTTTTTTTTTTTAAACGTTTTACAGGCACACTATAATACAAATACCGTGGGTACCTGGGGGTCTCCCAGGAGATGTAAGTACCACCATTGAGCTCTTGGACATTGCACAGTTGAGGTAATGAATTATAAAAGAAAGTTAATATTCGGTGGGCATTATTGTTTAAAATGAAGAGTGACAGCACCTAAACAATAGTCTAGGGTTGCCAGGTGTCCGATATTGAACTACACTGTCCTGTGTTTTGACACTGTCCAGTAAAAAATGAGAGGTAATACCAGACATGTATGTGCCTGGTGTTTCATCTCTGTACATAGTGACCTGACCGGCTTGGGAGTGTGGGTTTCTCCAAGCAGGGAGAGAGCAGGGCTGTTGCTAGGGGGCTGGGCAGTTTCATCCATCCTGATTGGTTGCTGTTGGGTAAGGCAGCCAATCAGGAGGAGGTGTTGGGGGTTGGGCCAAGGTGGAGGAAATAGTGTGGAGCAGAGAGAGGGAGGGTGTGTGTGTGTGTGTGTGTGTGTGTGTGTGTGTGTGTGTGTGTGTGTGTGTGTGTGTGTGTGTGTGTGTGTGTGTGTGTGTGTGTGTGTGTGTGTGTGTGTGTGTGTGTTTTTCTGTGATTATGTCGGGGGGAGAGAAAATGAGAGGGATGGAGGGTTTGAGAATTAGAGGAGGGAGAGAATGAGAGGGAAGGGAGGCGGGGGAGAAAGGATGAGGGGAGGGTGGGGTTGAGAGCATGATTGCGGGTATGTTATTTATAAATGATCTGACCGTTACGTCATTATTTCTAAATTTCTCTCCAGGTAGGCACCAATTTGCACCATTTCATTATATATTTCGTACAAAAATTCTGGGGATTTTTTTTTACGAAATAGAATATGAAATGGTGCAAATTAGTGCCTACCTGGAGAGAAATGTAGAAAAAAAATCACGTATTGGTCAGATATTTTATAAATAACATACATTCCCATCGACTTTTATCGAGCACATCGCACCTTTCACCATTGTGACCAGTATTTTTTTGAGAAACCACCTAGTAACTCTATACACTACTACTTACACTACTACTAAAATCAACAACTTGCCCTACAGGATTGATGATGATATCTTTTCCGTTCCGATGATGCCCCTTTCTCTGTGATATCCCTGTGAGTTGAGCACCAATTCCTCAGCAAAGTTCCCTCCCTCTTATCCTGCTTAGTTTCCTGAGAATGAAGCAACACTTTATAGACGTATAGATGTAGATAACGTTATTATTACTCCCGCTGGTGCGTTGCAAAGGGACATACTGTACACTCAGTGTCAGCGGCTGAAGCTACCATTGGCTTGAATCAACCACGCATGAGAAAGAGTCAGGGCTAACGCGCCTTTTTACCTGCGCTGCCGCACCAGTGATTGTAATAACGTTGGCTACATCTGTACATTTTTGTTGTGGTTGCTGAAGCTTTAGCCTTTTTCACTAAGCACCTTATACAAATAAGCCTGTCTAACTACAGTATAGAGTCAACAAAGCCATTCAAAGACATTTTTGTCATCCTACTGTATAAGGCTTTTTGACGTGAGCTTGGTTACTGGCTCTGCACTGGAAAGCTGGTAGTGGGCTTCAAACAAAACATGCAATTAAATTATGGTAGGTAAAAAAAAAAAAGAAGGCCTATTCCAACCCCGCTAAAGACAGAAAAAACATCCATATCCGATATGTATCGTACTGGTTCCCATAAGTCTACAACGTTAAGTAGTTCAGAATACTGAAGTATAACAAGGAACAGCATAAACATGCCCTTTGTATCTGCAGTCTCATGCATTAATACTGTACATCTCCGTTGCAATAAAGAGAGAGCCCCCAGCACATTAAACCTCCTCTCCCACGTTTTCAGCTGTTACATAATTGTCACATGTAACCTTAAAAGCCTAACCGAGGAATGCACAATGACAAATGCTCCAGAGTATATAATCTATGCAGCTTTTGTGTGGGACTTGAGGTTCATGCTTAACTGGCAAATGAATAGAGCAGAAAATCTAAATCGGGGACACTGGGTCTTTTTAGTATTGCCTGTAAAATATGCTTTTGCAAGAACATTTTTCCAAAATAGTAGAATTAATGTAGAATTTGATATTTCACCAAGACGATAATTGAAAAATGAAGGCAATCTGTACAATATATTTTGGATTCCACATAATATTGTTTATTGGAAGTGAATGTGTTACAAAATAAAGCACTTAGAAGAAGGTTGCATGCTTGCAAGTGCCTAAAACAATGTTCCTCATCCCTCTCCTCAGAACACCCCATAGTAGGATTAATCATATACTGTATGTGAATGTTTGATTGCCTAGTAAACCCTAAAACATTGCCTCGCTGATGTGTCCCTAGGAGTGGCTTGAGAAACACTGGTGTATATCTTTTAAAAAGGCAATAAAAAACATTGCTAATGTGATTCCAAAAAGTACAACTGTTTGTCAACAGTGCATCACTTGTCGAACACTTGCAAATAGCAACCCAACTGGGGGTAAAAAGCCAAGCAGTGGGTGCACCATGCAAAGCAACATGGCAGACCTTGTAAGGAGGTGGGACATGGCAACACAGGGGGTATTCCCGGGCAAGATAAAGCATCAGGGGCATTGCCCATGGGGTAGGTGGCCCCCTCCGGTGGTGGGGGCATTGGGAGGAGAGAGAAACACTGGGGCTAGGGGAGGGGGGGGGGTCAGTGGCCAGGTGGTCTGAGGGGGGGGGGGAGTGTGGGCGGCTGCAATGGTGGTGGCAGGGGGTCTCCGAAGAAGTGGTGACACCAGTGGAGGGAAATAAGGAGGGAGGGGTTGAGGAAGCTAGTTTGTTTGCTAGTCCGCTGGGCCTGCATTTGGCAGAGATGGTTAAGGAAAGGGGAGTACGTGGATTTGCTGACATTATTCCCGGACTATAAAGAGCAGGCATAGTCAGAGAAAAAGAAGGATGAAAAGGAGGAGGGGGAGGAGGCAGGTCCCCAAATCATGTGGTGACTGGTTGGAGGCCTTAGTGAGTTTACTGGCTATGCATTTCTTTCACCCAGGCTGTGCTGGAAAGCTGTGTAATATGGCAGGCATAAGCATATAGGGGTCCTTGTTGAAATGGATAAGAAATAAAGAGTGACACACTGTGCTCATTTGCATGTCTTTACCCAGAATTCTTGGCTGCAGTGGAAGCACTGTTTGCTAAGCATTAATGGAGAAAGACAGGGTTGCAGACCTGCCTGATACATGCAAATGCAACACAAGTGGCATTTTTATTTGCTGTACAGTGTACACTGTACTGTGGAGGGTTTTTGCCAACTTTTTAATGTCTTTAAATTATTATCAGGGCTCGACAAATGCACTCGCCTGCGGGGTGTGCCTTTTGACCGCAGACGAGCCGTCATGGCTGTCTAATCAACATGCGGTTCTTTAAGCCGTCCCTGCAATTCTATTCCTCCCCTGCTTGGTGGAGGAGCGGTTTCCTGCATAAAAATTCAAATAACCTCTACCTGATTGGTCAAGGTGGCGAAAGAAGGGAGGTTCCCCTGACAGGCACCTCCGTGGGCACCTTTCAATAGGCAGCTCGGCATGCCCCCTCTAACAGGCCCCTCAATCCTCCAGGGCAGTCGGAAGGCAGTATGGCGCACTCAGATCCTCTCTTCCAATATCCCTGTCCCCTTTCTTTCACTCCTCTCTCTTCCCACCCCCTCTCTCCCACTCTCTCTCTCTCCTTCCCCCTCCTGTCTATCTCTCCTTTCCCCCCCCTTCTGTCTCTCTTTCATTCCCCCTGTCTCTCTACTTCCCCCTGTTTTTCTACTTCCCCCTGTCTCTCTACTTCCCCATGTCTTTCTACTTCCCTCTGTCTCTCTACTTCCCCCGTCTCTCTCTCTCTCTCTCTCTCTCTCTCTCCCACTGTCTCTTTCTCTCCTTCCCCTGTCTCTCTCTCCTTCTCTCCTGTTTCTCTCTCTGCTTCCCACTGTCTCTTTCTCCTTCCCCCTGTCTCTTTCTCTCCTTCCCCATCTCTTTATCTCCTTCCCCCTGTCTCCCTCGCTCTCCTTCCTGCCCATCTCTGTCTCTTCTTCCCCCTCTCTCCCTGTCTCTCTCTCCTTCCCCCATCTCCCTCTCTCATTCCCCCTGTCTCTCTCTTTCCTTGCCCCGTCTCTCCTTCGCCCTGTCTCTCCGTCTCCTTCCCCCTGGCTCTCCTCCCGTCTCTCTCCTTCCCCGTCTCTCTCTCTCCTTCCCTGTCTCTCTCTCCTTCCTCATCTCTCTTCTCCCCCGTCTCTTTCTCTCCTTCCCCCGTCTCTCTCTCCATCCCCCGTCTCTTTCTCTCCTTCCCCGTCTCTCTCTCTCCTTCCCCCGTCTCTCTTTCTCCTTCCCCCTGTCTCTCTCTCCTTCTCCCTGTCTCTCTGTCTCATTTCTTCCTCTCTGTCTCTCCCTCTCTCTGTGTCCCTCTCTCTGTCTCTCTCTCTCTCCCCCTCTCTGTCTCTCTCTGTGTCTCCCCCTCGCTGTCTTCCCCCCCCTCTCTCTCTCTCTGTCTCTCTCTCTGTCTCCCCCCTCTCTGTCTCTCCCCCCTCTCCCTCTCTCTCTCTCCTCCTCTTTGTCTCCTCTCTCTCTCTCTCTCGGTCTCTCTGTCTCTCCCTCTCTCTCTCCCTCTCTCTCTCTTTCCCTCTCTCTCTCTTTCCCTCTCTCTTTTCCTCTCTTTCTCTCTTTCCCTTTCCCCCTCTCTCTCTTTCCCCCCTCTCTTTCCCCCCCCCTCTCTCTCTCTCTTTCCCCCCCTCTCCCCATATTTCGTTCTCCCACCCCTAAGGAACACACAAAATGCTGTGTGGATGAATGGGGGGGGGGGGGGGGGGGGGGGGGGAGGGGAGGGGGAGTAGATGTGGGGATTACCAGGGGAAGATGGGGGGATTAATCAGGGGGGCCTAGGGTCCTTTAATTTGTTCTGGGCCCCATGATTTCTATTGGCGGCCCTGACTGTGAACATCCCCAGTAAAATAATCTCCTTTTATGACTCCCATGGCTGTCACTTGAAATTTTGTGTAGCGGTAAGCGAGTCTTTCAAATTTGAACATTATTTGTGTGTGATTTAGTATTTGCATCTTTTACTTGCCCTGTTATGTTATTTTGCCAACCGTTTTAATCTCAAATGACACTAGCTTCAGTAACCTTAAAGAAAAAATTACCCCTTGTTGTTGCAATAATGCATTTTTTATTGGTTTTTGAAAAAAGTGGGTCCGGGGGCGGGGCTAGGTGGCGAATAGCTTTTTTGGTCTGGCGAGTAGCTTTTTGGGTAATTTGTCAAGCCCTGCTTATTATTATTATACAGTACAACATGTTCATTTTTAGCGTGCTTCCACACCACCGCCCCACTATTAACTACCCCTTTAAACTTTGCGTGTATGGTTTGAGAGGAATCTTGCTGCCTTTGCTAAGATATGGAAAAACACGCAAGTCCAGAATATAAACCACGTAGACTGTATTATTGTTGGCTGCCCTGCTGAAAAAGTTAGGAAACAGCTAACAAGGGTACTCCCTAGCTAATTTAGGAAAATTAAAATTCCTTAAGATAAACTCCACCAATACATATCCTAAACAACTGTGCTCATGAAAGTTTCAATCTGTAAAAACACATACAAGGGTTCAAATTCTGCCACTGCAATGCCAGCTGTAGTTAAAAGTGTACAAAAACATAGAGCACACTGAGAAGATCAATTGTGTTTTTTTTTGTGCTGCATAAACAAAGTCTTACAGAATAATAATAATAATAAAAAAGATCTAAATAACTTCAAAGCATTCATTCTAACCAGACCACTAATTATCCAGATTTCAAACTTCAAAAAGCAAATGTGAAACTCCCATACATATGCAGGCAGCTATTTACTGTATTCTGTTATGCTTGGTACAAAGACTTCAAGCACCATGGTGCAAAACAGCGCAGAGCCCCTACGGCAGAGATACGAAACCTTTCAGTAATGAGAAGGAGCAAAGCACTTTCACTCCCAATATCCCCCACATCTCAACGGACAGGCAAATAAGTACTTCTGTAAGTTTATAAATGGCTGTTCTGTATACATCTTTATCTTTATCACAGTAGACATTTAACATTTTCTAGGATAAAGTGGACTAATGCTGGGCTTTACAACAGTTCACTTTAGTAACATGTTTCAACTTAAGGATTGTTGCTTGCTATTCCGATGAAAATGGCAGACAGCTTTATGTGATCTATGTTTAGGGACAAATTTGGTGCATACGCGAATGGCGAGCACCGCACTCACCTTTTGTGCACGTGCAAACGGCTGGCAAAGAGATTGGGGCTTGCTGGTCGCTCGTTGCATCTGCAATCGGCACTTTCCGGTATTACCTCTCTGAACACCGTGACCTGACCGGCTTGGGGCCGCAGGATTTAACCCAAGCAGGAAGAGAGCAGTGATGTTGCTAGGGGGCTGGGCAGATTCCTCCATCCTGATTGGCTGCTGTTGGGTAATGCAGCCAATCAGAAGGAGGTGTCAGTAACCTGGAGTGGGACCAAAGAGAGAAGGAAACAGCATGGAGCAGAGAGAGGTGAGGCTGTGTGTGTGTGATTGTGTCTATTTGGTCTGTCTTGTGTGTGTGTTTTCTGTGGCTGTCCTGTGCGGATGGGAATGACAGGGGGGTGGGTGAGAATCACAGTAGTGGTGGTGAGAATGATGACAGGGAGGGGTGAAAATGACAGGGACGGGGGAGGGGTGAAAATGACAGGGAGGGGGGGTGAGAATGATAGGGAGGGGGTGAGAATGACAAGGGGGGTTAAAATGACAAGGAGGGAGGTGAGAATGACGGGCGGGGGGTGAAAATGACAGGGAGGGGGGGTGAGAATGATAGGGAGGGGGGTGAGAATGATAGGGAGGGGGGTGAGAATGATAGGTTGGGGGTGAGAATGACAAGGGGGGTTAAAATGACAAGGAGGGAGGTGAGAATGACGGGCGGGGGGTGAAAATGACAGGGAGGGGGCAGGATTGTCACCAGACCAGTCACCAGTCCAGGTTTGACACAGAGACTACAGGTTTTGGCTAGGTATCTCCGGGCTACGGGTTGAGATTTGAACTCTCCAGGTTACTGCTGGGCTGGCTGGGATGTTTGGTGCAGGGACACGTGCGAGGTCTCGGCTCTTACCTTCTCCATTGGCGGCATCATCCTGCAGCATCTCTTCCAGCATAGTCCCGTCAATATGGCTCTGCGATATCCTGTTGTCATGGCAACACGATGCCATTTGACGTCGCGGATTCATCTTGACGGGACCATGCAAGGGGAGATGCTGCCGGAGAAGGAAAGACAGTTAAATATATCAATAAAAGAATGACAGGCAGGGGAACGAGAGAGGATGAGGAGGGGTGAGAGGATGAAGATGGGTGTAACAAACGTGGAATTTGCGGCAGAGGAGCATTAAGATTGTATGTTATTTATAAATTATTTGACCGTTACATACATTTTTCAAAATGTCACTCCAAGTATGCACCAATTTGCACCATTTCATATTCTATTTTTTACGAAATGGAATATGAAATGGTGACAATTGGTGCATATTTAGGGTGAAATTTGTTTTAAAAATGACATAACGGTCAGATCATTTATAAATAACATATCTCCCCAGTGGCTTTTGTCAAGTGCGTCTCAACTTTCACAATTGTGTTCAGTATTTTTGGAGATGCCACCTGGCAATCCTAAATCTACCTCAAATCTGACGTACCTGTGCATTACTTCTCAACAGGCATACACGTTTTGTAGTGGACAAATATTCTTGATTATTATTCTGTTCATTATTGATGTATAGTTATATCGGCTAACCACCCAGATGAACAGAACAGACAGCAGACAGTGACATATCTACCATCTCTTCTTGCTGTGGTAATAGCCACAGAAGGTGAAGTGCAAAACTGCTGCTGGGTTTCATAAAAACATAAACATCTTTGATGACTGTAAAGCATACAAAGATTACCAAGAGGCACTTCAGGATCTAGATTTATTGACTGGAGATGTCAAGAAGCCTTACTGCATACTTGCATGCTAAAAATGTACACTCTCACAAACCCTACTCAGATGTACAATGGAATGAAACTAAGCTACAGTAAACTCAGACTAGACCTAGACCAGAAAATTATCATGACTAGGTTGATATGCATAGAAGTTTTCATATGGGAATGTGGGTAAAGCCAAAACTGTTAGCTTAGCATATAGAATGCATTTGTATAGTGCTAACAATGTACACAGCTATTTATAAAATAAAAAACAGAATACCAGGAATTAAGATACAATAAGTGGAACAAATGACATGGAGAGCTTACTCTCAGGGGTGGACAAAAATATATAACACTTAGGAGCCAGCCAGAATTTTTAGGAGCCAGCATCCTTTTAGGTGTGGTAGGATTCGAGGGTAAGGGGGAAATACCCCCGATAGCCTACTCCCCCTCTTGTCTGCGGCTCTATGTCGCACAGACACACATTCACACACACACACAGGTTTTAGGAGGCAGAGAACAGGAGGGCCTGACTAGCTTCGCCCCTAGCCCTCAAGCGTCCTTTGCTTCCTGCTCTCCGATGATGATTCTCTACTCCTCTGCCCCCTGAGCGGAGCGGCGGTGACTAGACCTGATATAACTTGACCTCATAACTGCGCACCGCACACACACACCAGTGGGAGATTTTAGGCACACAGAGTTTTTAAATCCCTGGTATGTACAAAATATACATATTACATTGAACCACGGCATATATATCTTAATTAAATGCAGAGTTTACATTAAACCACAGCATATATAAATATGCTGTGGTTTAATGTAAAACTCTGCATTTAATTAAGATATATATGCCGTGGTTCAATGTAATATGTATATTTTGTACATACCAGGGATTTAAAAACTCTGTGTGCCTAAAATCTCCCACTGGTGTGTGTGTGCGGTGCGCAGTTATGAGGTCAAGTTATATCAGGTCTAGTCACCGCCGCTCCGCTCAGGGGGCAGAGGAGTAGAGAATCATCATCGGAGAGCAGGAAGCAAAGGACGCTTGAGGGCTAGGGGCGAAGCTAGTCAGGCCCTCCTGTTCTCTGCCTCTTAAAACCTGTGTGTGTGTGTGAATGTGTGTCTGTGCGACATAGAGCCGCAGACAAGAGGGGGAGGAGGCTATCGGGGGTATATCCCCCTTACCCTCGAATCCTACCACACCTAAAAGGATGCTGGCTCCTAAAAATTCTGGCTGGCTCCTAAATGTTATATATTTTTGTCCACCCCTGAGAGTAAGCTATATATATATATATATATATATATATATATATATATATATATATATATATATATATATATATATATATATATATATATACACAGATACACACAGATGTAGCATACATTATTGCACCCATTATCGCATTGCGGTGTGTTAACGCTACAGCGATATTTATTGCAATAACTGCTGTCCCCACTGAAAACAATGGTAATGCATGCATACCCTTTAACACACCTGATAATGTCTACAGGCATACCCCGGTTTAAGGACACTCACTTTAAGTACATTCGCGAGTTAGGACATATCGGCAAACAGCAAAACAGCAAAACATGCAAACAGCAGCTCATGCATGCACCTGTGAGCACGTCCTGAACAGCAATACCGGCTCCCTACCTGTACCGAAGCTGTGCGCAAGCGGGGAGACTATAGAGCCTGTTACACATGCGTTATTTACATCAGTTATGCACGTATATGACGATTGCAGTACAGTACATGCATCGATAAGTGAAAAAAAGGTAGTGCTTCACTTTAACTACATTTTCGCTTTACATACATGCTCCGGTCCCATTGCGTACGTTAATGCGGGGTATGCCTGTACATCATTTCTTGCCTGAATTAGCGATAACATCTGCTAAATCTGTATATACCACATATGTATTTCTGCTGTGGATTTTATGGATGTCTACCTAAAACAGGACTGGCTCACTTGGAAGGAGTGAATGGATAAACTTCACAGTGACTGCTTGGCTGGGGTCTGAAGTGAACTAGGAAAGTAAAAGCCAAGAAATAGCGCATAACTCCCGTGTCTACCCTTTTTGTGCCCTCACTTGTACTATTTCCAAACTTACAAACACTCTGTTTTGCCCATTCTCCGGTGACTCCCTCAGCTGCCTTACTGAACTCCTGAGCCGTGTTGTAGGCTAAATTCAGGTGCCTCAAGGCAAAGCTGTTCAACTGGCAGCTGCAAAGGCCTCCTGCTATTTTCCTATTCGTTGCTTAGGCAGCTAAGTGGAACTTGCTTGTTAAGATAATGTAAATATAAATATATATATGAAAACAGCAAGAAAGATTCCCTGAAAGAGCACACAGGTATATAAAGTTAAATAAACACATTTTATTAATGTACCATTAAAACTGAATAAGGAAATGGTAAAATGGAGGGGGACTCCTATCTATGAATAACAATGGACATACATGTACTGCAAGGCTAGGTATATAATGCTACTTCTAATAACCACCTAGGACAGTAGTCTAAAGTAATGCACAGAGAGCAATATGACCAAAAGATGGCAAAAAAACTGCCCCAAGACACTTAATCCTATAGAGAAGTGAATTGTAACTAGACATTTGCTACAAGCAGCTATAGTGTTGCAAAGAATAACATGCAAACAAACACACAAATGTATGTAAAGACACAAAGAATGCACATCAATAATTGAACAAATACAGTCTAGTATAGACAATGAGGCACTATAACAAGGATGTCCACAAGTGAAAAAGTGCTTCCACCAGCTGCATGCTCCTTCACTGAGAAGCGCGGTGAATATATATTTGTTTTACATTTTCTGTTGGGCCGAATTAAATCCTTAGCCGCACGATCCTAAAGGGCACCACTATTAGGGTGTGAATAATGTATTTAGCCAATTCACCTTCAACTGCTTATTGAGCAGCTTGTGGGAGGCCAGCCCCTCCCTTTTCAAGGTATATAATCTCCCAGTAAGGTCCCTGTAAATTCACTTTTCACTTTACTTGCATACATGTAAGTATCTTCACTGGTATATACCAGTTTTTAACTGCACAAAGTTACATAAGCTTATGCTTATTATATTAACTTCCTCAGGGTATATTTCACAGAATATTTGTATGCATTTAGCATAAGGACCTGCTATAGAGACATACCTTGACGTGGTTAGCAGGCTTGGCATTATTTGTTCAAAGGATGTAACCAAAAGTCTCCTTTGTCTTATAGATTTAGTTTTCACTATGTATATTTATTTCCCCATTTATTGCTATCCCAAAGGGAGAAGCGCAGGGATTAACTTTCTGTTTTTGCACATTTGTATGGCCAATCCTTTCACCAGCAGCACGCTCCTTACACGGAGAAGCGCAGTGAATATATATTTGTTTTATATATATATATATATATATATATATATATATATATATATATATATATATATATTGTGACAAACGCCCCTCTTTTGTAGCGCTGACGTCTGTCTGGGTTCTTCCCGACACAGTCTTCTAGGGTTAATTATACAACAAACAGGATCATGCAAAGTATTATGCTGCTTAACTCAGGCTTCTGCCTGCTTTATTTTCATCCAAGTAAGGTACTGCAGCTTTAACATGTGTAGGTTAGAGGTACTCAGATACTTTCATTCAGCAGTTCACTCATTTCATTGTTACAGTATTTCCCACACTGTTATTTCAAGAAATAAAACCAAAATCATATAAGCAAAATCCTATCCCTTTCAGGGATCTAACTACACATCAGAATCAGTCTCTCTAACAGCTGCTGGCCAACTAAACTGGTTCCCCAGCTTAAAACAATGCTCTCTCATTTAGAGTCACAAGATACAGCACAGTCTTTTAGCAACAGCAGTAACCATTTGTTTTGTCTTATCTGTTCGTGGAGTCCAGGCAAATCCTCTGGTACTGTGATACGTGGAGGGGCCGTCAACCCCGATACTGGATGCAGGGGAGCAGCGACACCCCCAGCCCCCAGGCTCCAAGGAGAGAGAGTGAAATGCAAAACCTCTCTGCTCTAAGTACCTGTGCATGTGATTAGAAGAGCAGGTGAGGGAGAACTAGAGCCATTGTAATCTGTGGTCTGGATTTTCCATCCAGCTGCCTGAGTTAATGGGAAGCTGTGGAACGGATCATTAACTATTCCTGCACTTTCTGCTCTAAAACGGGGCAGAAAGCTGCCTAACATCTTTGGACTATGTCACATATCCCCCTCCCCAGCTCACACCTACTGGGGTGAGCGGCCATGGACCTCACTGGGGTGAGCGTCCTACCTGAAATACTTGAGCTAACTCCTCAGTACAACATTAAGTATTCACATGACACGAATATGAACTTTTTCCACGGCAATTATGGACAATAGGTTTCGTCATAAGAGACTATACTTGGCAAACATATTTTTTTGTTGCTCTCTATTAGGGAACTATTTTGAAAAATAAATGTCTAGCACACATTCTTACAACCCAGGATCTGCTAAATATATTCACAAAACCAGACAATTTCTATTACCTCCCTGGGTTTTTCTACTCTAGAATATGAACCTCATTATAAATTTACCAACCGAAAAGGGCATTTTTTTTTTTTTTTTTTTTCATATTTTAAGCAACCAATATTTTTTTTCCTTATACTACAGACTTGTAATCTTAAGGGCCATCAACCCTGTATATTAATTTGTAGTTTAGCTACATTTTCAACACAGAGAACCAATATAACATTGTAATATTGACAAAATGCTTATTTGCATAGTTAAGTGTCCGTGACATAGTCCACACGTGTAATAAAAAAAATAAATCGGTCAGTTCCCCCAAACATATTTTTTTTTTTTTTTTTTTTTTGACTTCCAGTCTATTGCATCCTTTGACTTTATTTCATAGCCCGCTGCAACCTGCAAATGACTGGACTGTTTCTTTAGCTTCTGATGAGACCCTTGGACCGGATTCTCCTTGGCTCCACAGTGTGGTCCAGATTGGTGAGATATGGAACTATTCAGGCGCCGTGTTAACCTTCGTTGTTTTTTCTTTTCAATCTTTGATTCCCCTTTTGGGGCCATTACCAGGCCTTTGGGTTTTGGAGACCTAGTTGCCTCTGTACAAACGTAGTCCATATTAACCACGTCATCAGGATCTGTCAACAAGTTTGTGTTTTCAGGAACTGCCACCGACTTGGCTAAAACATCTTCTGTGGTGTCCTGGGTGTGTCCACTAGTTTGATAATCTTCTGGACAACGTAAATGAAATTGAGGATCTGGATTTTTGAATCCCAGATCAGGGAGAATATTCTCAGGAGGGTGCCTATCTGTTTCTGGAATAACAGCAGCACAATCAAAGTCAATTCTTTCTCCTTCCTCTTTGTCATCAGTGAGGGCATTGAGTTTACGTTCCCTGGTCTCCTTTTGTGACCGTGTCTCTTTTAGCCTTGGAATCTCTTTCTCCAACTTCATCTTTATAGCAAATCGTAATATTGCAACAGCATTGAAGATACACGTATAGGAACGTACAGCTTGTTTGGTTAGGAGGTAGGATTGATAGCCCGACTGAACCACTTTAGCCGCTTCTCCCATGTCCGTCATCTGTTTCAGAGCGAGGTTTAACTCTGTTTCATTTTCTCTATTCTTGACCTGCAGCTGCAGGTGCTCCTTCTGGGTCTTGTCCAGCTCCATCTGCAGCCGGGCCCCCTCATTTGCCGTGTGGTCCAGCTGCTTGTAGATATCGGCCATCTCGCTTTCATAGCGCAATGTCAGGCAGACCACCTGACGGACGGAGATCTCCTCTCTCTTGGCGCACTGTATCTTGCGCTCAGCCATCTGCTTCTGCAGCTCTTCAACCTGATCGTGCCAGACCTCCCTCAGGGTCTTCACCTCTATCTGGTGCTTGCTCTGGGTTTGCATCAGCGCCTCCATTTTTTGGAGCTCTGCAGTTTGTGTCGCCTGGATCGCTGCTGATTCTGTATTCTGCAGTGCTTCCTGCATTTCTAACTTTTCCTGGATCAATTGCTTCTCCACTTTTTCTGCTTGGTGAAGCTTCTCATCACCTTCACTGATCTGGTCAGTCAAGTCTGAATTTTTCTGTGTCAGACTTACATTCTCTCTTTTTACAGTCTCTAAATTACTCAGGGTATTCTCATAGGTTTCCTTCAATGTACACAGCTCTGTGCTGCGAGCATGAACCTCTTGTAGAGCCTTCCCGTATTTCTGTTTTAGGATAGCAATCAATTTGTCAGACTTAATCTGTTTTCCATCCATGGTGGCAATTACGGTGTTGGCCTTTTCCAGATTAGTCGTCACCTCTTCCAGCTCACTCCGTAAGAGAGACTCTGTTTTCTTCAAAGCCTCGTGCTCTTGTAAAGCTGGGAGTATACACCTCTGTAACTCGGCGTTCGCTTCTCGCTCCTTGTTCCAACATTCTCGCACCTTATTGTTAGATTCTTTCTCCTTCTTCCAACATTCTCGCTCCTTCATCAATCCCTGCCGCAGGACTTCATAATCATGGCGGGCAGCTTGGAGTGCAGAAACCAAAGCCTCTTTATCCTGGTTCAAGGATTCAGCTTCCCTTTGCTCCTCCTTTTCCTTTGCCACTGTTCCCGTGACAATTCTGCTGGTCACTCCGGTATGCAGCACATCTTGGCGCCTTTCTGACGCATGTCCTGATAGCGCAGGTTCAAGTGGCTCGGTCACTTCCCCTGTGACTTGAGGAACAGTTTTC
Source organism: Ascaphus truei (assembly GCF_040206685.1). Lineage (NCBI taxonomy): Eukaryota > Metazoa > Chordata > Amphibia > Anura > Ascaphidae > Ascaphus > Ascaphus truei. The sequence goes on from NC_134483.1 coordinate 245,599,724, forward strand.
TTTTTCTTCTTTCTTTTTGCTTTATTAGCTCCAGAGATATCAGTGGTACTGGGCACAAGCTCACTGGTATCAGCTTCCACATCTTGCTTGCACTCATAGGGCGTTGCTTGTTTTTGCAGCTGTTTGTCTTTGAAAAATTTGGGGCACACATCTTCCATGTGACCTACTTTATGACAGGCCCAGCATACTAAATTCATCTGTGGGTACGGCTCTCCTCCAGGGGCCACATACGAGTCGCCATCATCATCATCATCGTATGGCCTGAAGGGACACTGCTTTTCATGATTATGTACATTACAAAACAAACATTTCACGTCGGCCATTTTAGAAACCCGGCAGGGACAATCTGCTAGCTGCAATTTCACTCACTTCAGCAACTTGCATACAGCACTTGCTAGCTGCAAATTCACTCACTTCAGCAAAAGGCATTAGCTTTACAAACAGCACTGGCAAGATGCAATTTTTTTTTTTTTTTTTTTTCCTTCAGCAAAACATTTTGGTTTTCTGTTTGGGTTCAAGTGCTATTGCATCCACACTTCACACATTCTCTGTGTATGCTAGAAGCACAACTGATATACACAGTGGGACAGACTTCACTCATAGCATCTGTACTTTAGTTCAGCTGGGCGGCCATTTTAAACCCCCGCATTTATTTGCAAAACCACAGACTTTTTAGTGTCGACCCGCATTCTCCACCATATGTGACAAACACCCCTCTTTGTAGCGCTGACGTCTGTCTGGGTTCTTCCCGACACAGTCTTCTAGGGTTAATTATACAACAAACAGGATCATGCAAAGTATTATGCTGCTTAACTCAGGCTTCTGCCTGCTTTATTTTCATCCAAGTAAGGTACTGCAGCTTTAACATGTGTAGGTTAGAGGTACTCAGATACTTTCATTCAGCAGTTCACTCATTTCATTGTTACAGTATTTCCCACACTGTTATTTCAAGAAATAAAACCAAAATCATATAAGCAAAATCCTATCCCTTTCAGGGATCTAACTACACATCAGAATCAGTCTCTCTAACAGCTGCTGGCCAACTAAACTGGATCCCCAGCTTAAAACAATGCTCTCTCATTTAGAGTCACAAGATACAGCACAGTCTTTTAGCAACAGCAGTAACCATTTGTTTTGTCTTATCTGTTCGTGGAGTCCAGGCAAATCCTCTGGTACTGTGATACGTGGAGGGGCCGTCAACCCCGATACTGGATGCAGGGGAGCAGCGACACCCCCAGCCCCCAGGCTCCAAGGAGAGAGAGTGAAATGCAAAACCTCTCTGCTCTAAGTACCTGTGCATGTGATTAGAAGAGCAGGTGAGGGAGAACTAGAGCCATTGTAATCTGTGGTCTGGATTTTCCATCCAGCTGCCTGAGTTAATGGGAAGCTGTGGAACGGATCATTAACTATTCCTGCACTTTCTGCTCTAAAACGGGGCAGAAAGCTGTCTAACATCTTTGGACTATGTCACAATATATATATATATATATATATATATATATGTTATAAATAAAAGCCGGCACATCTGGTCTTTATAGAAAAAATGTATTGACTCATTTCGCCGCTACAGCTCACAATATAGCCTTTCTCTATTGTGAACCGAAACATCAATATGAGTCAATATATTTTTCATTTTTTCTATAAATACCTGATGTGCCTGTTACCTGATTGCTTATATCCACTTCTATTTACAGCTTGGCCCCAGGCAGGTGTATTTACCTTGGTGGAGTGTCACTACGTGTATATGTCACTGTGTATATATATATATATATATAATGCAGGTATAGTGGCTCGCTACTAAAGTTAAATTAACTGCCTGGGTGCAGACTGCAGGGATGTATAAAAGAGTAATAAGAAGCAGGCTCACCAGGTCTTGGAGAACATTTATCAAATTTGTTATATATATGGTACAGATGTTATAAATGCGTGCAGCATTTTGAACTATAGTCATTTTAAGTCTTTAAATATATTTAATATGATATTACAATAGGTGTATAGCCCTTCTACTCCTAAATGTTTTGTGATTTGATCATGTTGGAGAACTAGTTGAAGAGCCCTGCCTTAAAGCTGCAGTTCAGTCAATATCCTGCATGTGTGTTTTTTTAAATAAATCAGTTCTGCAGTAAGAAGACCAATTTTCTTGTATTCTATTTTAACAGCCATTTGCTAAGGCACTGCCCCTTCATGTCCTGTCACAAGCCCTGGCACACCCCTTTGTCAGCCCTGCCCTCCCTCTAGCACATGTCAGTGCAGGAATGCTCATGAATATTCATGAGTTTCCACTGACAGACAAGCAGAATATAAACAGATCCCTTCACTAATTATGTCACCAAATTTCGACCTATCAATACATGGAGAACGAATTGACTGGCAGCTATAAAGTTCTTTAGGTAATTAGAGATTGCACACATAAAACTATTGAAGTAAAAAATTAAAAAAAAAAAAAAAAGTCTGAACTGCTGCTTTAAGGTGTCAGATAGAAATCGTTTTGTCATGTACAATCTTTAGGTGATCTGTAATGTGCTAATTTGAGTAATCTTCTGATTATTAACATGATTTTGTGTGGTCTCCTTTGTGTGATTTCTTTCCATCTCTGGAAGCAGCGTCAACATTATTCCAAGATGAGTTGCTCATGAGTTTCTGAGAGTGCACAGCTGTTTCATTGGTGAAATCCGTTGAAAAGATATCTACGGAAAGCTTGTATAAATCTATGAATAATATCCATGTCAGTCCAATAAAATGTATCACAGCCTTGCAGAGAATCTAGTTTCCCAAGGACCAATAAGGCTTTCTAAACTTTCTGCTGCACAGAACTAAATATACTTACTATATACCAAGATATAAAATGTCCACCAGCATACATATTTTGCAGCCTTAGCTTTCAATTGAAAATGGATTATAAAAGCATTTTAAACATCTTCTGGCTACCCGTACCCTTAAGCATTGCCTTAACAAGGTCTGCAATTTTGCATACAAATGTTACTGCTGACAAAATTGTCTCCATTAAAGTCACTATATTTACTGCTTTCAGAACTGCCTAGGAAAACATTTACAAGACTAACACATGACTTACTGTGTCACAATGTGTCAAAGTAGCCATGACAATTTTGATAAGGCAACGTTAAGTGCCTAAACTATGGCAAATAAGAGAACAAATGTAATAACATTGTGTGCTTAGAAAATGGCTTTACAATAGTAAATTACTTTAGAGTCCTTTAAATACTTTATTCTAATGCACAATAAATATACTGTGCAATGCTATTACAAATGTTATAATTATTTACATGTTAAATATATTTTTCAGCGAGTCTTGTAATTGAAGATTTAGTGGCAGAGCTGAATTTTTGTGGGAGAACTCAGAATAATGGAATTCAGGCCCCTTTCTTTTGAATTTCGGTAACTTTTTTCTGGGAACAAGAAACTCTACAACTTGATTTTGAAATTAATAGGAATGCTAACTGTGAGTGGCAAAACCCCTTTTCTACCATATTTGTGTTATTTAAAGTTGAATTAGTTATTGTTTTTACATACACATAATGTTTGTATCTGCTTAATATCCCCCTGCCATTCGCCGAATATAAACTAAATTGGTTAATTGAATGTAGTGTATAGTTGCTGTAATAATACTGGTCCTGTGGAAATATTTGATATTTTAGTTTAAAGAACTATCATTTTGGAATATTAAGGAGATATTACTACTTGCTACAAAAAAACCCCATAAAAGGATGAAATTCTGGTAAAACTATTACAGCAAATAAAAATACCACTTGTGGGTACATTCGCAAATCTCAGGCTAGGTCCCCGCTTCAGCCAGCCACGTGCACGGTGGTGCGCGCGCACCTCTCACCAGCCCCTTACCTCCTCCCTAGCAGTCCCCGGTGACTCCTCGCTTCCTGCATACTGTGACGCGGCAGCCAGCAGGGGATACAACTGGATTGTGTTCCCGTGCAGCGACGCGTCACATGGTGCGCCAGGGAGCCAATGAAGAGGGGAGATCGCCGGCAGCCCAGCATGAACAGTGAAGGAGGGTGGATATATCCAGGCACATTAAAACATTCTCCAACCTGCTCCGCAGATCAGTGCACTTTATTCAATTCCTCTGTCCTTCTTTTTGAATGTAGAGATGTTAAACTGCATTTCTAACGGATTACAAAAGAGTCAATGATTTGTACCTTTACTGGCATGATTTCCGAGCCACACCAGTTTTGCTTAGAATGTTGTTATGAGTAAGAAAAACAAAAGGCATGTGCTTTCTTTATTAAGTGCCCACCCAACCCGTTTTGGCCCCGCCCCCCACGCCCCCACGCCAAAAAAACCTGCTTACGGACCGCAGATCGCGGTGTAGCGCTGTGCACACGCCGACAGGACGCCAGGCGCGCGTGCAGCGGTACTTTAGCCTCAGACAGGTCTGGAACCCTGCCTTTCCCCATTATCGCTTAGTATACAATGCTTCTACTGCAGCCAGGGATTCTGGGTAATGACATGGGCACTCACAGTGTGTCACTCTTTACTTCTCATGCATTTTAATATGGACACCTATAAACTTATGCCTGCCGTATTACACAGCTTTTCAGCACAGCCTGGGTTATAAACTCTCTAAAGATTTACTATTATAGTTAAGGCTTAACACTTCCAGCCCAACAATGCTAAATGTAGAAGGATGAAAAAACTTATGCTGTAACCTTCTTTAAATATATTTTTCCCCACACATGGATTATAAGAAACGTTTCAAATTAAGAAGAGAAGGCAAGAGGGAGTGTGGTCAAAAGGAAGGTGGAAACAGTGGGTGCCGACTAAATGCAGGTGCTAAGAGGGGAGTTAACAAGAGTGTTTGTAATATGAAATGGAAGATCAGGAAAAGGATGGGAATGATAGGACAGGTGGAATTGAACATTTTTTTTGATTGAAGTAGAAATAAAGACGAGTTATTACATTATAATTAATAAGCGTGAGGTTGTATAGATTGCAGTAGTCAGGCTCACTGTGCAGATTGAGAGGAGGTAAATGAAAAAGAGTGGCGAGAAAGCGGAGACCAATGGACCCCTTTGAGTTTGGGGGCATTGTAGTTAGACACGAGGAACAGGAAGGGGATAACAAGCAGCTGTTGCGAAAGGATGGTGTGCATTTGACAGATATTGGGTTAGTTCTTTTTTTATTTGGGCGTACAGGATGGGAATGAGGGGGTGCTGGCTTTGTCTGGGGAACAGAGCCCATTTTAGGTTTTAAAATTGATTCCCTGGTGCGGGCTTCCTTGCCAGCTGAAGAAAATGTTAAATTATTGGACAATGTTGTTTGGTCCCACGTGAGGCCTGGGAAGGGAGTAGCAACACATTATGCTTTACGTCGTGGGGTGCTCTAACCTTTGGTGTATGACGTGTACATGCACACTTGGCATTAGTGTCAGTGGCTGGCATATGGTTATAACTATGTTAAGAAGGTTAATTGGCTGGCATGGATACTGTTAATATAAGTTAATAAAATGATGTGGTCGTGTTGCAGCCACAAAGTATGTATCTGTGTTATATTGGGTTTTGGGTGGAATAACTTGGGCTAAGATAGTGTATGTAATGTATGTATATTTTTATTTATATAGCGACCACAGCTGTACTTTGCGCTTTCCAAGAGAAAATACAGGGAATTATAATACAATAAGTGCAACAAATAAGATCAGACAATAGGAAGGGAAATACCTGCCCTGGAGAGTTTACAATCTAAGTGGTATGATGGGAGACTTACAGAGGCAGCAGGTAAGGAAATAAGTGCTGTAGATGACAGTGCTTGATAGGAGTGACTGTGGGTGTGGGACTGTAGCCATGTGTCTAGGCTATTGGAACGCTTTATTTAAGAGGTTAGTTTTAATGTTGGGAGAGAAGGTGCTTGGCGTACACAGGTAAGTGGCAGAGACGGAAAAAAGTTTCAGGCGAGTGAGAGCAGTAGAGGTCAAAGGGGTGGAGAGGAGATAGTTGTGGGTAGAACGCAGGAGACGAGCAGGGGCATAACAAGAAAGGGTTATTAAGGAATCCGACAGTGATGCAGTGAAGTTGTCTATTGACAAACAAGTGGGTAGTAGGGATCAGCAGCAGCTATTATTACGAGTGAAATAAGTGTAATAATATATTGTATACATACGCAAAGGTGGAAGAAGCACTCATATACACTATATTGATTGATACTGCACTTTTAAATGAGAATAAGATTTGACTGCCACTGTGAGAGGCGTCTCTGATCAAAAGGTTGAATACCACTTGCCTGCTGACTATTTGACTTCATGTTAGGACTAGGGAACTAGGCTATAGCTGTCAGTTGCTTGGACAGCTAACAAAGACCAGGACCAAAATGTTGAAAGCCATTCTGATCTTTCATACCTATGTGTGCTCCAAAATGCATAAGAAGGTACCGAATTCAATAACCTTGCAAAAGTTTTTCTAAAAGGTCAGTCACCTTCATTTTAAAGCTGCAGTTCTTTTTTTTTTTAATTTTATTTATTTTTTTACTTCAATAGTTTTATGTGTGCAATCTCTAATTACCTAAAGAACTGTATAGCTGCAGGTCAATTCGTTCTCCATGTATTGATAGGTCGAAATTTGGTGACATAATTAGTGAAGGGATCTGTTTATATTCTGCTTGTCTGTCAGTGGAAGCTCATGAATATTCATGAGCACCCTTGCACTGACATGTGCTAGAGGGAGGGCAGGGCTGACAAAGGGGTGTGCCAGGGCGTGTGACAGGACATGAAGGGGCAGTGCCTTAGCAAATGGCTGTTAAAATAGAATACAAGAAAATTGGTCTTTCAAAGTTGTTTTTTTAAAAACAGAAAATGCTAAAAGTATTTTTTCTTACTACAGAACTGATTTATTAAAAAAAACACACATGCAGGATATTGACTGAACTGCAGCTTTAAAAGAAGGAATGAAAAGTAGCTTTTATGCTTTGTTACTTAGTTATTTGCTTTACAATAATTACATGTTTTTGAAATTTTACAAAGGTAAGTTATCAATTGATAAATATGAAAAAATTATGGCAAATATAATAATTGAATAGGATGATTGCTACTGAAGTAAATGTGAGAGTAAATATATATGCCTTAAGTGTAGGCATTAGGTAAGCATTGATTTATGCTAATGTGTGAGCTGATACCATTCCCCATGAATGTCCTGGCATGCGGTTGTAAACATATATGAGAAGCTATAAATAGCAAACCTGGTATACAGAGCTGTAACATATCCATGATGCTCACCACTAACTTGTTTGTAGAAGCAACTTGCATCTCAATGTACACTATGTGTATCATTAAATGTATTCTGTCTTACGGAACATGCTTGGGTTTTAGCACTTTCAAAACTCTCTATGGAAGTGTTTTTCAACGAGGATTCCTAGGAGCCTTTGGGTTCCACGGACATCCCTGAAGGGTTTCTGCAATGTTCAGATCATTTGAAAATCGTACCAAATACAGAAGAATGTATATCCTGCATCAGATCTCAGACGCGCTGTTAGAGAGGGTTGGAGTTCCTAACAAGGCATCAGATCTCAGACGCGCTGTTAGAGAGGGTTGGAGTTCCTAACAAGGCATCAGATCTCAGACGCGCTGTTAGAGAGGGTTGGAGTTCCTAACAAGGCATCAGATCTCAGACGCGCTGTTAGAGAGGGTTGGAGTTCCTAACAAGGCATCAGATCTCAGACGCGCTGTTAGAGAGGGTTGGAGTTCCTAACAAGGCATCTGATCTCAGACACACTATTAGAGAGGGTTGGGGTTCCTTACAATGCATCTGATCTCAGACACACTATTAGAGAGGGTTGGAGTTCCTAACAAGGCATCTGATCTGAGACGCGCTATTAGAGAGGGTTGGGGTTCCTTACAATGCATCTGATCTCAGACACGCTATTAGAGAGGGTTGGGGTTCCTTACAATGCATCTGATCTCAGACACGCTATTACAGAGGGTTGGGGTTCTGCAGAATTTCACAATATAATTATAGTGTTCCTTAACAAAAAAAAGGTTGAACGCCAGTGCTTTATGGAGATCTCAAAAAGTGCACATTGACGAGGCTCACAGCAGGTTATTTATTTTTCTCTCTGCCTCTGAGTCAAGTGTAAGAAATGAGTTAATTATGTATCTTACAATTAATGCAGATAGTTACTACAAAGAGTTTATGCTATTTCGGACTTTTTTAATGCAAAAAAATGGGTAAATGAGGGACATATACAGAATTAAATAACTCTATTATATGTTCATCCCTTAACTGCTTCTAAGGTGCAGGAATCAAGCACCTTCACATTAATGCGTAGAGGTACAGTTTTAAAATGGTTTCTTAAGCATACATTTTATGTGGAAACAGCGGCCCTGATATATTGATACTTAGTTTATTCAAATAAAAATGGTCTCAATGGGAGATTGGCATACAGTAAAACTCGGTCCATATTAATTGATTGGTTCGTCTGGTGCAGGCCATATCTAATTTACGTGCAGACAAAAAGCGCAACATACCCAGAACATAGTGTAGTCGTTTTCTCACAACACTTTTATATCCCCACCACAAGGTATCACACTCACATTAGGGGATCTATGCCTAAATGTGAGAGTGCAATACATCATGGAAGTGATATAAATGTGTTGTGAGAAAGCTACTACACCAGGGCTCTTCAACTGGTGGCCCGTGAAGGGCTGTGATGTGGCCCTTGGACTCTCTGCTCCTGCTAATTTACTACTAGTTGTTTGGGCAGCTAAATTCACTTTTTCCCACTGAGACTCATTTGCAAATTAAGGTAACGAAAATATATCCTGTATGGTACAGATGTTATAAATGTGTGCAAAATGTTAAAATATAGTCATTTAGTAACTCTTTAAAAGAGCAACCCATGCAGGGGTTTTCTCTCTCCATTTTTTAAAATACGGATTTGAAGCACGGAGTCTCCGGAGCTGAACCCTGTTAATTTCAGCTCTGGGGACCCCCTGCTTCTGGAGATACTTACCTCTGATGGGGGTACTAGTATCTCTGCAGTCTTCTGCACAGAAGCTTAAAGCTCCTGCATCACATGGGTCAATAAGAAGCCGCATCAGATGGTATCACAGCTTCCTATTGGCCCACAGAGCCCGGGAGCTTTGACAAGCAGCCATAACATGAGCCCTGGAGTGGCTACTGGTACCTACCACGGAGATAAGTACCTCCGGAAGCAGGGGGTACCTGGAGCTGAAATTAACGGGGTTCAGTTCCGGAGATCCCATTGCTTCAATCCAGTATTAAAAAAATGAAGAGGGGAAAAAATGGCTTGGTCTGCCTCTTTAAATGTATCTCAAATGTCATTGCAATAAGCGTGTGGTCCTTCCAATCCCCTGTATTCTGATCTGGTCAGGTTGGAGAACCAGTTGAAGAGCGCTGCATATGCTGTGCGTCATTCAGCCTTACGTGTTTACCGATGATATTCAAGCAATTCCTTTTCACCAAGAAGCACACACCAGCGGGTACTGGACAGCATCTGTGGGCAAGTTTGGACTTTTGTTTGATGGACTTGAAAGGGACTATGTGGGCTGTATATGTTCATTCACTGAGCTCTAGGTGACTTTATGAATATCTACTTATATCTACTTATTTGATATGTTGCGTCACATCTTTTTACAATATATTCATTTATTTTTATTTTGAATAGTTTGCATGTTTCATATTTATTCAATGGATTGACGGTTTTGATTTAACTTTATAATGTATTGAATCCTTACCGATTTGAATTTTATATTTCAATAGCGCACACAAACCTTTTTAGCTTCCTATCTAACTTGCGAAAGAAAAAGTATGGATAAAAAAATGAAAACGAAAAAACTTTTTTTTTTTACCAGAATTGCAGTTGCAAGCATCACAATGACACAAGTTGCAACCTGCCTGTCTGCATTTGTACTACCCTCGGTAGCTAGATAGTTTACCTCCTGGCCGATGTCCCATTTTATTAAATAAAAATGATTGATGCTTTGTAAAAGCCATTATAAAGCTTTCCTACTGATTTAAAACAATTCTAGTGCTGAAGCAGCTTGGAACGTATTGAAAGAGGTTACATGCTATAAAATACATTTTTGTGAGGGATTGTTTAAAGATTAGGAATCATTCCTTTTTTTAAAGGTGCAGTTCCACATAGAACCAAATGAAGCCAACTACAGCAGGATGTAAAAGTGAGTACCCATGACATGCCTGGTACATCATAAGGGCACTCTCAAGGTCAAATGAATGTCTGGGGGGGTTGAATGGCAATCTTGTTTGATCTATCCCATTGATAAGGTAATCAGATTTATGCATACTCCTTGTACTGTATGTCACATGACACACTGAGACTCATTTGCAAATTAAGGTAACGAAAATATATCCTGTATGGTACAGATGTTATAAATGTGTGCAAAATGTTAAAATATAGTCATTTTGTAACTCTTTAAAAGAGCAACCCACACATATTTAGAGGGGAGAGGGCATGGTTGAAAAAAGTTAAATAAAATCCACCATGAACTTCATTTTTCAATGCTTACAAAACAAGCATGAAAACTTTCAAAACTAATTAAGAAATACTTACTCTTGATGTATTATTATTTTTTTTCAAAGTCATCAATCACCTAGTTTAAAAGCTGCAGTCCAAGCTGCCGTTTTTTTTTAAATGTTATTTTTTCCCTTTAATATGTTCATCAGTACAATCCACACAATGATAAGTAATTAGCTAAGTTGCCGATCGATCAATTTTTCTGTGATCGATCGGTGAAGATTCAGCTCGGGGTTCACTAAATGGCTGCAGATGAGTATTCTGCAGTCAGTGGAACGCATTTGCATATTAATATGACAAAGTTATGTGGGGAAGATCATGTGACCAGGCAGTCACTAGATACAATTGGTGAACTGCTAGAGAGAGGGCAGGGCTCAAAAAGGGGTGTGCCAGAGTCTTTTTCAGAAGAGGAAGGGGATGTGACTTTGCAAATACAGCTGAACCCCGCTATAACGCGGTGCTCGGAGACCACATATAATGAGACAGCGTTATAACTGGAATCAGGACTTATCCAGCATCTGCAGCTCTTTCCTCGCTTCATCAGGCTGCAGGCACGTGAGCGGCGCACATCTCCAAGGTTTTTTTTTTTATAACATTCAATGCTTTATTGCTAACGGACACACACACACACACACACACTGTTAGCAATAAAGCATTGAATGTTATAAAAAATAAAAAAAAACTTGGAGATGTGCCCGCACACGTGGGCAGCCTAATGAAGCAGAGAGAGGAGAGAGCTGCAGAGAGGAGAGAGCTGCAGATGCCGGGAAAATTCCTCGCACGGTGGCCATTTCCCTAAAAAAAAAATTGGAGATGTTTTTAAATTGGGTGCCACACTCAGACCGCGTTATAAGCGAATCCGCGTTGTAGCAGATCGCGCTGTAACGGGATTGAGCTGTAGTTGCTATAGAAACAAAAAATGCTTGTTACATTATGATGAATTAAAAATGGCATTTCAGGGTTGTTGTATTTTTTCCTTTTTTTTTTAAAATCCTACAATTATTTTCTCATAGTACAGAACTGATTTATTTAAAAAATACACATGTAGGATAATGCTTGGTCTGCAGCTTTAACTTATTACATACAAACTAATGGCATTACTATTATTATTAGTAGTAGTCAATACATATTGCAGTCAATAGTTCAGCGTGGACGTACCTTTTTTGAGGGGTGGGGAAGATGAATGAACGGTGTTAAAACAAATGTTATTAATCCTTTAATATTTGTGGAAAAAAAGTATAAGAAACTTATTTGAAAATGTAAAGATCTAAAAAAATAATGTTACATCTAAAAAAGATTTGACATTGAAATCACATTATGGGGCCATTCACATTCATCAAGTGCCGGTAAAGATTATCGCACCCGTTCCAGTGTTCACAACTATTTAAGTCAATTGGAGTGCATGCCGAAACAAGTGGGATAACCCGTACCGGCACTTGATGCATGTACCCCAAAGACAAGCATTTTCTCCAGTGATTTTTAGCATCGATGTATCAAGATATTTTGGGGGCTATTTACTAAAACAGGGGAAAAAATCACTGGTCCCCCCCAAGACGAGAGGTTTTAGTAAATAGACCCCAAAGCGTCCATTTAACCTGCGTAGCAATTTCAGGAGAGGCAGGCAATAGGAGCTGTTAAGTGAGGCCCCTATTATAAAACGCTTCATCTACAATAAAAAAATCTCGGCCCCTTCTGAGGTGGTATAAACTTTCCCAAATTATGTTTTTGTTTAACTGTAGTACCTCGTCTGTCATATTTGATGAAGGCACAATCAGAAATAAAAAAAAAATATTGCTTTCCAAAGCACACATCTATTTGCATTTGTTTCCAACGCCCAATTGAAGAACTGAAGGAGCAGTCCCCTTACTCAAGTTGAAAATACCTCATATTTTATGTATGTCGCCTTTTTTAAAATGCCTTCCTATCTTTTCTACATTGACTCTATCCTTTCCTATCTCTGCATAAATCTAGAGATATCTACTTATGGATGAGGGCTGCAGAATTAAATGCTGATTCAATTATTTCTAATGACAATTGTAAATAAATGGAAACAAAAAAACATAAGAATGTTTTATTTAATAGTAAAATATGTTATTTTGTCTTTTCCCTCTAAAATATTTTGGAGGTCCTGCAACAATTGGATCATCTTAAAATGAAAACAGGGAGAGACATGTTTCTATCTGTAAGTCAATTCATGACAAAGCAGAACCATAAAATTATGAATTTACCTGTATGTAGTGCGGAGTATGTACCGAGTGTTCTATTGTATAAGGCCAGGTCCTCACTGGCCGCTGCGGCGCTCGCTATGGCATGTGCGCTACACCCCACAGCACAGCCCTCTATGGGGCAGGCCCCAGTGACCGTGTGTGTGTGTGCAAGGTGCTGTGACACGTACATTGGCAGGGAAGACAAGAATTGTGTCTTCCCGTGCCGCAACGCGATCATGTGGTCGGCGGCAGACAATGGAAAGGCAGATATGCTGCATCATGGCCCCCCACCCCCGCATCCCATCGCTGCCCTACAGACCACTGATCGCGGATTTTATCTGTACACGCGCCGCCAGGTGTGGGTGCAGCAGTAAATACTGGGGCCGTAGCCTAACATGTACTGTGGAATGATATTACAAGAACTAGACAGAACTACACATAAAATAAGTTGACGGATGGAATACTAATAGTATCAAAGACAGCGGGACTGGCTAATACTTAGGATGGTATATCAATGCCTATTCTTCCTTTTTCCGCAACACCCTTGCAGCTTATGAAATAGCTGTGTGGCACTCACTGAATACAGTACTAGTGTACACTGCTCTGCAATTCTTTACATCGCTGAATGTAAAATGGTTAAAACTGTGACCTAGGGAGTAGAGGACATCAATCATTCATTAAATTCAGTGCCTTTATTGTAATTATTATTTGTTTCTACCAATATTTTTGTGTGTGTTGCCCTGGAACTTGTGGCTAGCGGGGACCACAGTCATTCACCATGAGCCAAAAGAAAGCTGTGGTAATTAGAAATAAATTATGCAGCTGATGTGCTTGAAGGCCTGAATAAATAACCCTGCCTGTATTTTTCATTACCGTAGGATGCAGTAATGTCTGCCTGCTGTAAGAGTTATTAAGGCCTACAAAATGATCAGCTCTCTATCCTTTTAGGCCTGTGTTGTGGGGCAGAATGAAAAGAGAACCATATACGTTATGTGCCTGTCATGGCAGTTTACCTAATCAAGGAATTTTTAAATGTGCTTCACTCGTTATTATGTATGTATTGTGACGGAGTCACTGTCCTTATGGACTAGAGAGCAAGCGGAGTGGATAGGTTCCAGTGTACAGGAGGTTAAATTCCTCTATGGGAGCTTGCTGCACCTGGTACTAATTAAGGCAGCACTCCTAAGTGAAGGTTTAAAAGGCAGGAAGTACCCTGCACAAGAGAGACTGCTTTTCCCCAGCAAGGGGGAGATTGATTTTCTCCAAGTCAGGAAGGACTCTGGCTGTTCTGGTTCCCCAGCCCTGCAGGACCAGCCAGGGAACCCCACCCAGGATAAAGATTTCCACGGGCTGGACACAGCCTGCTCCCCGGAACCGGCGCTCCTGTTTGCTGTTGGACCTAAACAGAGAGCCTGGGATTGGAATCCCCTACAATACAGATAAGCAATCAATAAGACTCTGCAATGTTAAAAGACTGTTCGCTTGCATAGGATAGTATGTTTTGGGCTGGAAACCAGTTTATCTGGCCAGCGCCATTAGAAAGGGCCACAACAAAGTTTAGTTAGTTTCCCTATAGGAAATAGGTTTTTATTTTATGATTTTATTTTCTTAAAGGCACAGTGTACCCGTGGTTTACGTGGCATGTGGAAAAATAAACCGTTGAAGGTTGAGGGGTATGTGCCTTTTGTGTGTGTGTATACAAGTGTTTGTCCTTTTCTACAAATTTAACCCTAGAAGATTGTGTCGCAAAGTGCCTGGGTAAACGGCAGCACCACATAAAGGGAGATGTTTGACACAGTATGCATATGTGTATATGTATATACATATATATATATATATATATATATATATATATATATATATATATATATGTGTGTGTATGTATTTATATATATGTGTGTGTGTATGTGTGTTGAATAGAAAAAAAGAAGAAAAAAGCACCTGATCCTAGAGTATTACCACAGATAAAAATTATAGTCTTAGACGATCACAATTTAAAACTCTCAGACTTCAGATGTGTTCAAGCGTGCAACGAGATAAACTCATGCCCCAACATGTCACTATGACGCTGCTCCGCTGCACCATTTGGCGCGTTCAGTGGCGGGATCACTTCCTCAACGTAACTCCCAATGTGTCTCTGTAACGGATCGAGGGACTTGCGCTTCCCAGCGTGTCCCCGTCACCCCAGGTCCCACGGCGGCTAGCTGTCCCTCTTCCCTACATCCCCACTCTCTTTCCTCCTCCTCTCTGAGCCGTTCCTCCGCGGCACGGTCTGCACGTCCAGGCACACGTTCAGGGCACGCGCGCGGCCCCCTCACTGAGCGCGTGCGCTCCCGATCGCTTGTCACTTACCGTGGGACACGCACCCCTCGGCGTGCCTCCGTCATCCCAGCCCTTACCGTACCTGGTTCCTCCGCTCCTCCTTCCCTTCTGCCTCTCTTGCCAAACACCTCCTCTGTGATATACCCCTCACGCCCTGGTACACGCGCGGTGCGCGCGCATAACAATCTTACAGAAGGCGCGCGCACCCGCTCTAGTTATCAGCCGTCCCCAGGCACTGGCTCCGCCCCCTGTCGGTTGCAGGCAATTACCCTGGATTACCTCCCTGTCTCCTCCCCTGCTCTCACGGACCTATCCCTGCAATTACCCACTCAAGCCTCTGCTCCGCCCCTCACCCCTATTGGCCCGTCTTCCCATATAACCCCAACTCTGTCCTCTCAGTCCTTGCTCTGCATAGCTTTCCTGTAGCTCCTGTGTGTGCAGTGTCTATGCCTAGCTCCCTTGTCTGTTTCAGCTCTGCTTCCTGTCCCTGCCCCTGTTTGGATTCCTTTGGTTTGAACTTGAACTCTGCTTTGGACTTGACTACGCTGCCTTCTCCTGCCCTTGAACCCTGGCTTTCGGACATCACTACGCTGCTCTCTCCAACCCCTGAACTCTGGCTCTTGGACATTACCCTCCGACCTCTGGCACCCCGGACTCAGCAAGTATAAACGTTAACCCTTATTTACCAGGCCCGGCAACGCAACTTACCACACTCCAGGCATGCCCTCACTGCTGTGGGTGCGTGTTATACCCTTACCCACCTCAGTACTGGGGACTGGCCAGGTCTGCGGGCATACAGGCGTTACAGTCTCCCTCTTTGGATAGTCCTCCGTCAAATGGCGCTGAGTCAGCTATGTTCTGGACAGGGAGAGTTCTCAGTCCTCCGGGCATAGTATCACCTCCTTTCTCTGGTGTGGTGTCTATATATATATATATATATATATACACACACACATACATATACATACTATAGTGTTTTCTATATGTGGTTCAAAATTACATTGAAAAAGTAGCACACACAGAGTGATCACGGATCACATTGTTTTCCGGCATAGTCATAGTTCCCCCCTTTGCCCCCCCTCCTTTTCTATACATTTCCCGATTACTCTCTGGTCCACGAGTCCAATATGCAAAGCTTGAATTATAATAAAATTGAGTCTATGGAGGTATATTCCTTTATTAAATAGTTTAAGATGATTATTATATATACTTGTATGAATTAAAATCCTGCACTTATTCATCGGATGACAACAAGGGGTTATGTGTGGACATTCAAAATAGAAACATGCATAATTACTACTATTGATCTTTGATTTGTCTCTATATATTATTTTTAATTTAGGTTTGATATTATGTCGTGCAGAGCTGAGTATGTGAGATTTTCTAATGTCTATCTACCTAAGGTAGATAGGGTAATAATATAAATAGGAATGGTGTTTTGTGGTAGATTAAACAGCTCTGTCCTTCTTTAATATCTTTTTAATATCTTTTAAATATGTGATTTTATGTGTCAATGTATGGGTGTCTTTCTTTGGACATTATGGGGATTTGAAAATCACTGCTAACGGATTTCTGTGTGTAGTAGCTTTCCTGCATAACGTTGATGCTTTGCGTGACTAGGGGGGAGTAGCGAATGTTATGCCTCACCCTTAGCAAGAGGTTTTAGATTGGCGTCAGTAAAGTTACCAGGACAACACACCATTGAGTTTCTCAGGCTGCTGGGGGCGTGGCACCGCCCCGATCTCGGCGGGCGGGGATCGGGACGCACTACTAGTGCGCGCCGAGTCTCCGCTGGCTGTGTGGAAGGGGGGTGTGCCTCCTCCACTAGCCGGCAACCAGGGGAGTGATTGGCAGTGATGTCACAAAGGGGCATTGATAGGAAGGAGCTCACAGACGTCCATTGATAGACGTACCCATGGAGGTATACTATAACTCTATGATGACGTCATCAACATGCGTTTTTGGCGCGAAATTGTAATTATTACTGCAGTGTATATAAAGGTCCCCTAGTGTGTTGTACCATACTCCTTGATAAAGCACCTTGTTGTGTGAAACGCGTTGGAGGGTACTTACCTCCCTGTTTGTCATGTCTGACGGATAAATAAACCTTTTTTCAATTTTTGTACACCTGTGTCCCTGGGCAGTGCGCTGCTTTGTGCATTTATTTGCATTTTTCCTGGATTGCTTGCAACTCATCAAGCGGTTGGACACGCCATCTGGATTATCACAAGCTCTAGGAGTGGGTAAGAGTCTTTGATTACCAGTTTTGATACTTCACTCTGAAGTGGGTTTGCACCAGCCGTGGTCTTGAAGCTTCACAAGTCACCCCCAATGTATCACTTTTTAAAAATATAGTAATGGTTGTATGTTATGGTATTGAATGTGCAAGACTTTCGAGTCTGGCTCCCGCAACAGCATGTTTCTTGGTAAATCACTACGTTCATGTGCCTATTAATACAATAAAATAAGTATTCCTTTTAACTTTCAGTGACTAGCAGAATGTTGCTTTGCTAGGATTCCACCAAACAGGTCACCAGTATAGCACAAATCATGCTGGAATGTAAAGGTGCTTTATACAATATAAAAAAAACATTATTATTATTATTACTATTGTTACTATTATATGGCACACAAATCACAGTAATCAGTTCCTATATACTATTGGGATTGTAAATAAAATGCATGAGAATGTTAAACTGCAGAATGCAGCTGAATTTCCTTTCAGCCTGACTGCTAAATAGGAGTTCTTTGGAAGCCTTTAAAGTCATTTGGGCTAATATCTGTATCCTGCAAACTGTACATTTCAGATATTTAACCCTCTTTCTTGCAAGTTTAGATCACTTTTTGTGATCGCTTATCTATATGGGAAATGGACGTGATCCTACTGCTCAGAAAGAAACAATCAAAATGGTTACATTCATCACTGATTTCTGACACTGACTGTGCATAGCACTAAAACCTTTGTCTGCAAAATATTTTCGATTAACTTTTTTTCCCCCCTGCTTCTAAACCATCATGAGGTTTAGTAAAACGTTTTTTTTTTTTTTTTTACTTAAATTTGTATTAAACATTTTTTTTTTCATACAAAAGAAAAATTAACAAAACATATAACATATAAAAGGGGGGATAGGGGAGGGGGGAAGGGATAGCATTTGTAAAAATATAGCATTGTACACAACAATTTAATTGTCACATATATCACTCTGTTCCAAGTATTCTAATCTATATATGGGGATATACCTGCATGGCGAAACCAAGGAGCCCAAATCTCAGAGAATTGTGAGGTCGAGCCATTCAGATAGGCTGAGAGTTTTTCCATATAAACTATATGCCAGATTTTATTGTTTATTTGGTTTAAGGATGGGGGGGCAGGTTGTTTCCAATTTTTGGCAATTGTACACCGTGTAGCATTTAACATTTGGGTTAGTACTCTAGCTTTTTTTCGGGGAATATTGGCTATTGGCTTGCCTAACAATATATATACTGGGTCATGTGGGACAGTGATTTCTAGGATCTTGTGTATTAAGGTGAACACTTCCGTCCAAGTTTGTTGGATTTTGGGACATGACCAGAATATATGCAGAATATCCCCCACTTCACCACAACCACGCCAGCATAGTGGGCAGACCCCTGGGAGAAAAGAGTGCAGTCTGGCAGGAGTCATGTACCATCTGTATATTAACTTGTAAATATTCTCTTTTATTACAACGCACGATGAATTTTTAGAAGCAGCTTCCCAGATGTCTTTCCAAGTATCGAGATCTATACAGACATAAAGATCTTTTTCCCAGGATACCATATAGTTATCGGGGGTTTGGTTGCTCTTGATAGAGGATAAACTTTGATATATTCTGGAGGTAATGCCCTTCGTGTGGGGCTGGTGTAGACACCAGTCTTCAAACAAAGTCAATGCCTGGGGTTGACTTGATTTGTAGACTGATTGGATATAATGCCTAACCTGGAGAAATCTGAAAAAGTCGGACGTGGGGATGTCGTGATTCGTTTGTAAAGAAGCGAATGGGGGGACTTTCCCTTGAGTGAGAATATCCTTGACTCTCGTGAGTCCTTTTTGAACCCAGGTATGGGAGAGCGGGTTTTCTGTGTAAAAAGGAAGGGAGGGGTCCGAGAATAGGGGTTGCATGAGGGAAGGGGTACCAGTTAGTTGAAACTTGGATTTGAGGGAGTCCCAAAAATTATAGGCAAAGGATATCACCGGGTTCTTGAAACTCTCGGATGGTCTAGACTTTTTGTTGAGCCAGAAAAGATTTTTTATTTTGCATGGGGAACAGATCAAATCCTCTATCTCGACCCACCTCCTTTTGGTTGTGTTTGAATGCCAGCTAACAAGTTGCCCTAATTGAGCTGCTCTATAGTAGTTTTGTAAGTTCGGAAGAGCTAAGCCTCCTTCTAATTTGGACTTATAAAGAATATCTTTACGGACTCTGGGTCGCCTATTTTGCCAGACAAATTTCAAAATTTTCTTCTGAATATTATTTAGATCTTTCTGACAGATTTTAACCGGGAGAGTTTGGAAGAGGTAGAGGAGTCGAGGTAAAATGTTAATTTTAATAGTGGTTATTCTCCCAAACCAGGATATTATATATGGGTTCCAATTGGCTAAGTCCTTGACTATCTGGTCAAAAAAGGGTTTAAAATTTGCGTTGTATAGGGTCGAATAATTTTTTGTTAGTTGAACCCCTAGATATTTAATATGGTTCGCATTCCATTTAAAGTCAAAATTTAGTTGGAGTAATTTTACTAATTCTTTAGGGAGGTTTAAACTAAGGGCCATGGATTTGGAATGATTCATTTTATAACCTGAAAGTGAGCCGAACTCTGCTAATACATGGAAAAGGTTAGGGAGGGATGTGAGAGGTTTTGAAAGTGTCAATAGTATATCGTCCGCAAAAAGAGCTATTTTGAATTCTTCCTGGCCAACAGAAATACCCGCAATATTGGGGTTCATCCTTATCTGGCATGCTAATGGTTCTATGGCTAAGGCAAACAATAAAGGTGAGAGCGGAAAACCCTGCCTGGTTCCATTTAATATTGGAAAGGGGTCAGACAAAGAGCTGTTCGTCCTCACAGTGGCTGTTGGTGTGGAGTATAGTGTGTTTATACTATTTAAAATTTTGGCTGTGAATCCCATCTGCGATAGCGTAGCTGACATAAACTGCCAATCTAATCGATCGAACGCTTTTTCAGCGTCTAAAGAGAGTAATAGAAATGGGCACTTCGTGAGATTTGCTACGTGTATTAGATTCACTGTCCTCCTTGTGTTATCAAGGGCTTGTCTGCCCAGCACAAACCCCACCTGGTCCGGATGAACCAATTTAGGGAGGATACTATTTAATCTGTTGGCCAGAATCTTTGCATATAGTTTTAGATCTGTATTTAATAGCGAAATAGGTCTGTAGCTAGAGCACAGCAGGGGATCTTTCCCCTCTTTGGGGATTACCACTATGGTAGCTTGAAGCATGTCTCTAGGAGGGGGAACGCCTAGTATCATCTCATTGAAGACTTTGGTAAGAAATGGGAGGAGAGTTGTGGAATATTTCTTGTAATAAAGATTAGAGAATCCATCCGGACCAGGGGCCTTCCCAATTTTCAGGGATTTTATTGCTTCCATAATTTCCAGGGGCTCTATAGTTTTTTCAAGGATTGTGATGTCGTTTGGGTCTAGAGTGGGGAGTCGGCATTTTGCTAGATAATTTCGAATTTTTATTGCTCTTTTCTCTTTAGCCGAGTCTCCCACTGGGCCTGGTAGATTGTAAAGGGATGTGTAGTAGTCCCTAAATGCATCACTTATGATTTTGGGGTTGTGAGATACTGAACCATTTTTAGTGTAGATGTTGTGAATTTTAGCCTTAGCATGTTTTTGCTTTAATTTGCGTGCCAATATTCTATCTGCTTTATTACTTTTTTCATAGTACTTCTGTTGAGTCCATCTTATAGCTCTTTCTGCATTTGACACTAACAAGAAGTTTAGTTCGCCCCTCACTGTGATTATCTGCCTGTAATTTTTCCGAGATGGATTTGACTTGTGGATAGATTCTAGTTCTGATAATTTTTGTGTTAGTGTTTCAATTTGTTTTGTTTTTAGTAAAATGTTTTTTATGCTCACTTTGTGGTTTGATGTTTTCTTTATACCTTAACATCACAAAGTTGCCAATCTCCTACAATCACAATACATATTTAAGTGTGCGTGTGTTATTTATTTAACAAAAGATAGGCGGGTAAAACATCTTTAAACATATTTGCAGACATTATTTCCTAAAGGTGAAATTCACAACTATTCTGAAACATTGCTTTATGTTGGTTTTGACATTTTTACTTCTTGCACAAAAATTACTTTCTTCAACGTTTAAGTAATCTAAAGAAACATGTATTTTATAGGAGTGCACCATTTCTTCAGGATTCTTTCATTTAGGGCAATATTTCTCATTGCAATCGATTTTAAAGATGTGCTATATGGTTTCTTACAAAAAGCACAAAGTGCTGTTATTTTCTATGATTCTCAGCATTTGTGGGGGCAGCTCAAAGTTTATTAAAATATCTTCTCAAAGTATATTCTGCAGGGCTTCTCAAAACAGCCTAGAAAAGTCAGACTTCCCAACTGCCATGACCAGTAAAATGGCAGAAGGGGCGTTTATGATGTCGGGATAGAGTCCAAGGCCTTCACAGCCAATCCCTGAGCAGCTGCAGGCACGCTAGAAAGGCCAAGAAAGGGTGGGAAGCCAGACATTCCAAATGAATGAATATGGATCTCTGCAACTCCTGGAAGTTTGTAGCTTAAACCTTAAAATAATCATGAGAATTTTTAATGAATCATGAAAATAAAGCCAACGAAGGAGAAAAATGCACAATAGTTTTGAAAACGGGAGCCACGCTCAAACCACGTTATAAGCGGATCCACGTTGTAGCAGATCACGCTATAACGGGGTATATAGCAACTGTAAATATTACTGTATGTTCATTTGCATGTCTTAGACAGGTCTGCAACCCTGTCTTTCCCCATTATCGCCCAGCATACAGCGCTTCCACTGCAGCAAGGGATTCTGGGAAATGACATGCAAATGAGCACTCAGTGCCACCTTTTGTCTCAAGCTCGTATTACACAAGCAAATCCTCAAGCCAATGCATGCTGTTTTAAACACAGCTTTTAGACAGAGGCTGGGATGAGATGCAAAGCCATTGAACCCACTCACAGACATGTTTCAACCTTGATGGGTATCATCAGTGTGAGGTTGGTCTTAATGGCTAAGCGGGTTTGAGACTAGACTAGGTAATCACCACTATTAAGGTTATGGTGGGTAAAAAAAGTGACAAAAACACTCCACAGTAAAGCATAAAGCAACTGTAAATATATATATATAAATATACACACAGCTAAAATCCGAGGGTCCAACACTGGAGCTCTGTAATAGAAATGTTCCAAAAAGGACCTATGCGCAAAAAGAATGGGGGGAAAACAACAATGTGTAGATGTTCTTATCGCGATTTCAAAAAATTAAAGAGTGGGTGTGTAGTGGTTTGAACTCACAGGTAAAATACTGTATTCGGTGGGTCAAAATTACAGAAAAGTGGACACATAGGGGGCTATGCACTAAGCTCAATAGGTTTTGCGTTCTGATGTTCAAAAAAAGCACGTCCGTTAAAAAGTGAGGTCGGGGACGCGATTCGCTAAGGCCTTGAGCCCATTTTTTAACGTACGTGCTCAAAACACCCACAGCGTACGTGTTGCTTTTTTCTCCCCTGCTAGCGTTCTTAAACGTCACATACGCTTGCTGATAGAAAAAAAAGCCGCATGTAACATTTGCATGGAGATTTGCCATCTCCATGAAAGGCTGTTACAGGCGATCGTACACTAATTAAAATCTTTTTAATAATAGTGTACATGAGCAGGGGGTCTCCGGAGCTGAACCGCATTGGTTTCAGGTCCGAGGACCCCCTACTTCAGGAGATACAGGCCCCGTTATGGGGTGCCGGTATCCCCTGCAGAATTTAAATGTCCCGGTCACGTGACGCGGAAGCTTGAAACTGCAGGGGATACCGGCACCCCATAAAGGTGCCTGTATCTCAGGAAGCAGGGGGTCCCCGGACATAAAACCAATACACCAATGAATAACCAATGAATACAAGCAATAACAACATCAACAATGAATTAATTAAACCATTAACTAATTAAACCAATTAATTCCTAAACCAACTCAAAATGAATAGTAATACTAACCAATCAAACCAATGAATTACTACAACATTAATGAATGTAAACATTAAAAGACAAAGAAATACATTCAAACAATATCTGAAATAACCATAAAATGCATTAGCTAACATAATACAACATTAACTACAAACGAACACCGCGTGTAAATGAATAGGATTGTCGAACACTGTATATATATATATATATATATATATATATATATATTAAAAAAAAAAATGAATATATAAATGAATATTTACCAGACGTTGATCCAGGAAATAGAGACAGCACACAGCCAGGTAAGTACAAAAACTGTATTCACAACATAAATATACGGCACTGCATCCACAGTGGATGCAGTACCATGTATTTATGTTGTGAATGCAGTTTTTTGTACTTGCCTGGCTGTGTGCTGTCTCTATTTCCTGGATCAACGTCTGGTAAATATTCATTTTTCTATTTGTGTATATGGGACAAGCATCAGTGGATCAATAGTTTACAGTGTGCCAACAGCCTCCTTTCTGAAGAAGCGTGTCAATCACGCGAAACGCGTCATACGTCGAGTCCGACATCACAGGGGGGCGACACCTCAGCTCAAGGAATACGGCCAGTATACTGGTGCTACAATACCATACTCTCCACATTTTAGGGAAACTGTATACCGTGTTAACGATACAGAAAGCCCTATGATAACATGCAATTGCGGTCCGCTGTGACCTTTGAATAGAGTCTAAATTACAACTATACTATATCTGTAGGTCCGCCGTGACCTTTTAGTGTAATCAACTTGGTTATTATGCACTAAAGGTCCGCTTAGACCATAAGTGTTTTTGTGTTACACAGCCCCATGAATACATCTAGTGGGGCTTATTTTTGACCAGACACTTATAAATACATTATATGACTGAGTTACTTACCAATTTAGATCACATATGGATATACTTATTATAAGGATACTGTGTACATATTTTGAATTATGTCCATGCTAAATGGTCTTTGAATGCATCTATGGATATTGATCATACTTGAGGCTATTAGCCATTTAGATGCTAAATTAGCCACATATATAGACCAAGGAGGGACTAGAATATCCCTTATGCTATACATATATGTACTTCTCCATTATGGGATCTCAATATAAATCAGCTAGATGTGCATAAAACAATGTGTTACTAAGCAAATATTCACAGTGTACAGAGCCGTTATATACTTTATTTATATACATCATTTGAAATTATACTGAGCTGTCAGAGTGGCCTTTAATAATAAACAGACACACATATTAATGTGTTTCACAGTCTGAAAGAAATATAGAGTCTCCTGCCACTCAACCCCATGTGAGAGGACCTTTTAAGCCTTTATCATTGTATATAATTCACAGAGTCACGATTTAAGATTTTTGATGTAATAAAACTTTTTTATTTTTGCTTTTAATAGTCTGTACAGATTTAAGAGCCTTAATGGCAAAAAAGCACATTTGTTTTGCTAGGACAACTAAATAAAAATATAATAGAGAGTGCAGTAAGAGGAATCTTTTTTATCCTTCTAGGATATTTTGTGTGTGACTATTTTAAGGAAAAGGTGGAATCCATACGTCAGAACATCCCATGTTTCCTCCTCCCATCCCACACCGCTTCCTAACTCTCCTCTTGCCTCCCTTAACTCTTTTTCCGCTGTTTGAGGAGGATGTGTTACTGCTGATCTCCTCTTCTCCCTCTACCACCTGCCCTCTTGACCCCATTCCCTCCCATTTCCTAAAACCACTTGCTCCTACTATAATCCCGACACTCACACAGATTTTTAACTCTTCCCTCTACTCTGGTACCTTTCCTTCTTCCTTCAAATATGCAACAGTTATACCATTACTCAAAAACAGCAAGCTTGACCCTACCTGTCTTTCTAACTATCGACCTGTCTCCCTCCTGCTTTTTGCCTCCAAACTCCTTGAACGTCTTGTATTCTCTCGTTGGCTCCATTTTCTCATCACCTATTCTCTCCTAGACCCTCTACAATCTGGCTTTCGCACTGCTCACTCCACTGAAACAGCCTTCACTAAAATAACTAATGACCTCCATGCTGCCAAAGACAGAGGTTATTACACTCTGCTCATATTACTCAACCTCTCTGCAGCATTTGACAACGTCCACCCTCTTCTCCTTCACATTCTCCATTATTTTGGTATTCGTAACAAAGCTCTATATTGGATCTCCTCCTACCTCTCCCATCGTACTTTCAGTGTCTCTATTGCAAACACCTCCTCCTCTATCGATCGCTCTGTGGGGGTACCCCAGGTCCCTGTCCTGGGACCTCTTCTCTTTTCTCTGTACACACTTTCTCTGGGCGACCAAAACACATCTCTTGGGTTTAAATATCACCTCCATACTTCCTCCCAAACCAGGACCTACCACCATCTTCCAACTTACCGTTTGAAGTACCATCATTCACCCAGTAGCCCAAGCATGCTGCCTAGGGGTCCCATTCGACTTGTCTATCACATTCAAAACGTATCTAAAACCTGTCGCTTTTTCCACCGCAATATTTCAAAAATACGCCCTTTCCTCTGTTACTCGACTGCTAAAACTTTGACTCAGGCCCTCATTCTCTCCCGTTTCGATTACTGTAACCTGCTGCTGTCCAGCCTTCCTGCCTCTCACTTGTCACCCCTACAATCTATCCTAAATGCTGCTGCCGGAATCACTCTACTCTTTCCTAAATCTGTCTCCGCGTCTCCCCTCCTGAAATACCTCTCCTGGCTTCCTATCAAATCCCGCATCTCACACTCAATTCTCCTCCTCACTTTTAAAGCTTACACTTTTCTGCTCCTCCTTACATCTCAGCCCTAATTTCTCGCTATGCACCATCTTGACTCTTGCGTTCTGTTCAAGGATGTCTTCTCTCTACCCCCTTTGTATCTAAAGCCCTCTCCTGCCTTAAACCTTTCTCACTGACTGCCCCACACCTCTGGAATTCCATTCCCCTCGATACCCAACTAGCACACTCTCTATACAGCTTTAAGACCCACCTCCAGACACACTTGCTTAAAGAAGCATATGAGTAGCACTGTGGATAATCCTGGACACATGATACATAAAGCTTGGCCCCTGCAGACGCACTTACCAGAATGCTCTCCTACTGTCTTTGTACGTTCTCCCTACCAATTAGACTGTAAGCTTTTTGGAGCAGGGACTCCTCTTCCACAATGTTACTTTTATGTCTGAAGCACTTATTCCCATGATCTGATATTTGTAGTTATTTGTTATTTATACGATTGTCATGTGTATTACCACTGTGAAGTGCTATGTACAATGGCGCTATATAAATAAAGACATACATACATGTTGTGGAGGCTAATTTAACCACCAGAGCATTGAAACTGTGATTGTGAAAGTTGGCCCGGGGAAGAGTGCAGTGGTTTCTGTAAGTGTTGGGCCAGGTGCAGTCGCACCGATGGCACCGCGATCAATCCAGCTCTCTGAGGATCCTCCTGTTCCCGTCATGTAAAAAATAAAAATGAGGGGTAAAAAAGATGAGTTGGGGTGGGGGGCTGCTCCTTTAAAGGACAATATTTGTTGTATGTGCCAAAGCAAATGATAAAGTTTTGTATAACACTAAACAACTGAGCCAAAATTAGTTTATGGTATGGTAGAATTTACTAACGGAAGGAAGACTGTGACAAATGGTTTCACAATATATACTGTATATACATAACAGACCAGAAGTTAAAGTACAGCCTGTAGAGAATCCATAAATAAAAAGAGGAATAGAAACAAAACCTAGACATGTTGACAAAAAGTTTTAGCTGTTCCTTTCTTATGACCCAACATTTGAGCAATATTTGCACAAGGTAGGAGTGATCAAGCTTGTAAAAGCTTAAAAAATATATATTGTTACCAATATTTTCAGTGACTTCATTAACATTTCAACAAAATCCCATGTGCTGCATGTGTTTTTTTGCCATAGAAATCACCGGCCAAATGAGTGCAGCTTGACTCAAAACATAGATATTTCTGCACTTTGGAAATTGACGTTTACGATCCCTTGAACTGTGTTTTCTGTATCTGTGACTCATTATAAATTCCCAACATACTGAATCCAAAAAATACAGATCCAGGCATGAATTAAAATGGATACCATGTATTTCCACTAAAATCACTGAAGCGCAAAACATTGAAATATATGAATAACTTCAAAAAAGGGGCACACTTGAGGGACAAATTCACATTATACTAAAGTTTATGACTACAGCACATTTGGAACATCCATCCTGTAGCTGAGGGTTACTTTGCACAGGGGTTCGCAAACTTCTTAACCTGCTCCCCACTGCCCGTCAGCAGCAGCGTTCGCGACCCTCCTCTCCAAGGACTTGGCATCAAATGACGTCGCGGGTCATGTGATGTCACATCATTTGACACGCGTTGCCATGGCGACGTGTCACAGAAGACCCGCAGAGAGCAGGTAAGGGAGTTACAGAGGCCTCATGTCTCCCCTGGCATTTAATTTAAATTCTGTGGGGAAGAGTGTGGGGCCTCTGTAACTGCCATGCCCCCCCTAGAAATTCTTGCCCCTAGTTTGCGCACCCCTGACTTAGCTCCATTACTGCAGAACAGCCATTTTTAAATAACTCCATCGCACTAATCGAAGTGGCTTAAGCAAAGCAGCAGTATGGTGTCATATTTAAGAAGGATTTTAAAAAGGTGTACCTTTGTTAGACTTTCAGGCAAATACTACATTTAAATAAAAGAGTTAAATAAGACAAATAATGTACAAACAGAAGCAGACATTAAAATAAATCTCTTTTTCTTAAAAAAATAAAAAAAATAATAATAATTGGATTTGTAAGATTGCAAACAAAAAAAAGTAGTTGTACCATGGACTCCTTGATTTTATTATGTGACAAATAAAGTTGCTCAATGGCATCTCACTCCCCTGAAATGAACATGTTGTCCCATAAGGCTACAGTAAGTATGGCAGCACGCTTCAAACTAGCCAAAGCTTCTTCTACCAAGAGACACCTAAAAATGAAATTAGTTGAACTCTTCCACTGGTCCATTCTTTAATATACTAGGGAAATGCTATAATTTATACCGCATTGTGGGATGAGGGAGTAAACCTAATAGGACAAAGATTCATAACACCGAATGAAACACAGGAAAAACAAAATGTGAAACGCCATCATTTTGTGGATTTTGGTAACAAATTGTCCTAGTATTCTTAAACTTTATCACTTTATTAAAAAAAAGTATTCCAAGATGTATTGTATTGTATTGTATGTCTTTATTTATATAGCACCATTAATGTACATAGCGCTTCACAGTAGTAATACATGTGGTAATCAAATAAATAACAGATGATATAAATAACAGATCATGGGAATAAGTGCTTCAGACATAAAAGTAACATTAAGGAAGAGGAGTCCCTGCCCCGAGGAGCTTACAATCGAATTGGTATTTAGGGAGAACGTACAGAGACAGTAGGAGGGAGTTCTGGTAAGTGCGTCTGCAGGGGGCCAAGCTTTATGTATCCTGTGTTCAGAATATACACAGTGCTATGGGGATTCCACTGATTTTGGTTGAAACTTCTGGCAGATCTAAGTTAGGCAGAAAAGTACCCTCAAAATTGCCCACAAGTTGTCCCCACGCTCTCTCCCCCCCCCCCCGTCTCTCTCCTCCCTCCTCTCTCTCCCCATCTCTCTCTCCGCTCCTCCTCTCTCTCTCTATTTCCCCCTCTCTCCCATGCTCTCTATTTCCCCTGTCCCCCCTCTATCTCTCCCTCCTCTCTGTCTCTCTCCTGTCTGTTTCTCCCCCTCTCTCTTCCCCCCTCCCTCTCTCCCCCCCTCCCTCTCTCTCCCCCCCCTCCCTCTCTCTCCCCCCCACTTTAACCCATCTCTGTTCTCTCCTATCTCTTTACTCCCCTTCTCTTTTCCCCTCCCCCTCTGTCATCCCCATTCCCCCCCCTCTTTCCCCCCTCCTCTCTCCCCCCTCCTCTCTCTGTCTCCTCCCCTCCTCCAGGCCCTTATCTCGTTCTTCCCCTCTCAGGGACAACCAGTGCGCTTGAAGGGGGAGACACTGCTCCTTTAATTTGTTTTGGGCCCCAATATCTCTGTTGGCGGCCTTGCCTGCGGGGGCCGGCCGGCCGATGCTGGAAGTTGTGTTTAGATACCGGGCCTTTTATCCTCCCAGCTGGTCCTCCTCTCTCCCTGCTCATGTGCGCCTCCACACTCCACTGAAGTAGGGCCCCGCATGGCGCCAGAGGCTTCCACCAAGGTAAGGTGTGGGGGGGGGGGGGGGGGGGGACATGGTGTGGTTATTGCGAGAGAGGGGGGGTTTGTGGGGGAGAGCAGTTTTGTGGGGGTATTGTGGGGGAGGGAGGTTTTATGGGGGTTGGGCTATTGTGTGAGAGTTGTGGAAGAGGGTTTTAGTATCTGGGTATTGTGGGGGAGGGGTTTTTGTGGGTGAGGGGGGCTTTGTGGGGGTATTGTGAGGGAGATTTCTGGAGGTATAGTGGTGTAGGGGGTATTGTGGGGAGGAAGATTTCTGGGGCTATCGTGGGGTAGGGGGTATTACGGGGAGGTTTTTTTGTGGGGAAGGAAGATTTCTGAGGGTTTCATGGAGTAGGGGGTATTGTGGGGAGGTTTTTTTGTGGGGGTATTATGGGGAGGGGGGTATTGTGAGGTGGTTTGTTGGTGGGGGGGCAGTGTGTGTGTATTGTGTGGGAGGGGGGGCATTTTGTGTATATTGTGGGGAAGGGGGGGTATAGTGTGTGTGTGTGTGTATTATAGGGGGTATTGTGTGTGAGGGGTATTGTGTGTGTGTGTGTGTGTGTGTGTGTGTGTGTGTGTGTGTGTGTGTGTATTGTGGGAGTTCGGGGGAGAGAGGATGAGATGGGGAGAGAGGAAGAGTGAGTGTCAGAGAGGAAGAGTGGGAGTGTCAGAGAGGAAGAGTGGGAGTGTCAGAGAGGAAGAGTGGGAGTGTCAGAGGGGTAGAGTGAGTGTCAGAGGGGTAGAGTGAGTGTCAGAGGGGTCGAGTGAGAGTGTCAGAGGGGTAGAGTGAGAGTGTCAGTGTCAGAGAGTGAGAGTATCAGAGTCAGACTCTCTCTGTCTCCCTGCCCCTCTCTCCGGGCCACTTCCGGGATTCTATTTCCTCTTCTCTAGATGGGGAGAGAGGGGGTGGAGGAAGGGATGAGGGAGTGAGATACCGGCGATGTTTACAAATGTTTAATAAGAAACGCTCAAGAAGAAAGTGTACACGTAGCTTAGTGACTATGTATGTTATTTTTTCCTGGTGCCGACCGAGTCTTGCAGTCGGACATAAGAATTGGCCTTCGAGCTAACTCAGAGTTCGAATGGGCCTGTTCTAGTTGATGTCTTCACTTATTTTGCTTGCTCATCCAACTATGCACTAATTTCCCTGTACTAGAGAAGATTTTACTCACATTCATTTGAGTGGAGCTGAAATCATCACCAGCCTTGGGTTGCAACTTAGCAATACAGTATATTGAAAAGGGACCTCTGTCCATCCTTAATTATTATTATCCTTTTATTTATATGGTGCCAACATATACTGAAGCGCAGTGCAATGTCGGGGTAAGGACAACAATAAAACCTAAAACACATACATCATACATCTTAAAACACAAATTAAGAAAAATGGGGTCCCTGCCCTGAAAAGATGCCTCATGTAGGGATAATTGTCCTGTCTGTTATTATTTAGGGACAAAACACAACATTAGTATTTCAAGCATTACAACGCTATGCATATTTTGGCTTTAATCAGGAGTTCTAAAACCGATGGTCCCTGACACCCTTAAAAATTCACTAAAGTCACTGGCTTTTTCATCTGCTAGCATATTGGTGCTAAAGATGAATGATGATCCATGGTAAAAACAAAAAAAACAGGGCACTTTTGGTTGACATTTGTTCTCCCACAAAGAGGCTATGGAGCCTATTAAACGGCAAACATTGACTTTTCAAGTGTTAAAGGGCTATATCGCTCGCACACAGACCTCACTTCATTCTTTAAAAGCTTCTTGCAGGTCTAAACCGTGCAAGAAATGTTTATTAGGTAGTGATTTTGTTCTGGCTTCTCAAATCCTTGTGATTTGTAATTCTGGGCACATCTCACTAAATGAAGTATTCATATGTTACACACTAAGGCTGTGCTTATAGTGCCAGCGACGGCGACGCGACGTCTCGTCAAAACATATGTATTGACGCCGTCGCGTGCGCTTATAGTAGACGCGACGGCTTGGTCGCGATCGCTGGAAGTCACTTCAATTTGATTTTCCAGCGACCGCAGCGTGACGTCAGCGTCGCCGGCACTATAAGCACGGCCTAAGGGAGGAAATTACTGCTCCAATCTCGCAAAGTTTTATCAGGCTTGTAAGATTGATAGGTCCAAGAGGGTGGTTGGTGTAGGTAGAGCACAGCTCCAGACGCCCTGCAATGTGAAGCAGGGAAAACAAAACCAGGCCACTCCGCAGTAGTATCAAAATTGTATTTTGCCAACTAACACATACAGGGAACAAAAATAGGACAGATAGAACGCACCTACGCGTTTCGTACAGAGGTACTTTATCAAGGTGAAGCAGGAATAAAATAACAGCCTATTTATACCCACCTTTTGCGCTTCTAATCCAATGGGTTGCGGCGTCATTCCAAATTAATGGTTTCATTACCAAATATGTCTCATGAAGTTACCTGTTCAATTTTGAGCACCACATACACCACATTCCTTGTAAGATTGATAGTTAGCCTTTGTATATAAAGGGAGAACATGTTACACGGGGGTTAAAGGTGCAGTTTCACATATGAACACACAGAAGAAATGTCAGTGACATATTTTATAGGTGAAAAGCCAGGGGACTGATTTTGGCATTTACATTTTTTTAATACATTTATGCCTGTGGCTCCAATAGTTTAATGTAACCAACCATTAAGTTTTACCAACATTTACAGGTTACACAGTTAAAATATGTACACTCATTTGTTTTTAAGCTTCTACATTTAACCTTTTCAACGTATTACTTTTGTCAGTTCAATTTGATGGCCTGAGCCATTCACAGTGACATCTCTCACTAGGAATTATGTCACGTGTCAGAATCCTATCTCTTTTGTCACGAGAAGTCCATGCAAATTACGCTTCACAGCACGCATTCTATCAGTAAGTGGAACGGAAGGACTCCTCCCCTTCAATGTCTTTATCAGTGACAGTGCAATCACATGACTGCTTAGACACACAAAGGGTTTAAGTGAGTTAAAAAAAAAAGCCAAAGAAAATCACAGCGGACTGCTGCTTTAAATGTAACTGAGTGACACCTTTTTGTAAAATAATAACAAATCACAAGAGTATAAGTATTTTAAAATAATGAATCCTTATAAAGTGGATTTTGGTTATAGGACTGTGTGCAGGTTCTCAGAGCCACAGGTAAATACTGTAGTTATTTTGGTTTTGCTCTTTGTTTGCAAAGTAATTATGAAGCCATCATTAGTCAAACAAATAAAACATAAGTAGGTGATACGCGTGGTTTAAGCAGAGAGAAACCAAACATTATCATGATTCCCAAGGTAGAAACAAGCAAGACAGCTACTTTAAAAGATGACAGAATCTGTTGGAAGAAGCTAATTACACTGATAAGTTGTTATGAAAAAAGTATTTTTGACCCACCACTATGTACGAGTTACTCTTCGTTTCCAAAAAGTTATGGCCGCTCTCTTAAAAAGTAGAAATGGCACACCATCTTACATTCTATGTTTAGTTAGATATGTCGAATTTCACAATGTTTACTAATTACTTTTAAACTGTATTTTAAGACTGTTCATTAACAATTTTAATCCCCCCTCACCTCCCCCACACCCACAAAAAAACAAAGAAAGAAAGAAACGTTTCCCACAAATGTAGGAAAAAATAATGGAATTCTAGCTGTCAGGGCCCTGCTGAATATACTTTCATAGACTAGGGAAGTGGCATCTTTAACAAGCACTACATTAAAAATAAAAAGAACAGCTGATGATCAGCCTGGAAGTTGTGCCATCAACAAGCTGTTCTGGTAAATACAGCTGGCATTATACTGTAGGTATTCAAGATTTTTTCTTATAAGCTATTCCCCTCCTCCTCCCTTGATTGTCATGCTGTATTGATTGCACCAGTGCCAATTTCCAAGTTGTCATTTCTGAGAATGCTTTGATCCCT
The DNA here is from genome assembly GCF_040206685.1 of Ascaphus truei. Lineage (NCBI taxonomy): Eukaryota > Metazoa > Chordata > Amphibia > Anura > Ascaphidae > Ascaphus > Ascaphus truei. Next base: position 245,633,164 of record NC_134483.1, read on the forward strand.
TTTCCATTCAATACAATGTGTTCTAGCTTCCAAAAGAAGAGAAAGCCACAATAGGATGAATAGGAGTCATGTAGACAGGGCCGTTGACAGGGTGGGGGAAGGACAACCGTACATGGTGGTTGAAGAGATCCGAATGACCATTAAGGGATATTTGAAAGTGGGAAATGGCAATATCAGATGAAAAGTGATCCTACTGTAGTTAAGTGTGATATGCAAGATTGGAATACAAAGTTTGAGCAAGTCTCGTTAAGTATTCAAATAGTACCCAATAATGTGTGAGATAGGAATTAACAGATGAAATCTTGCAAATTTGTTTTACCTACCCACCTCTTACTGGCGAGATTCGGCTGTAGGAATGTGTATAGATACAGTATGTCCTGCAATAAGTAAACTACTGTAGGTCAGCCAGGTTTGTAGTGTGAAAGAGACAGAAAGACGTGTGGCGAGTACCAGGACAAAGACAAATTATAAACAGACCACTTTTCTCGTAAAAAAACTGCATGTAAATTTGTTTCTTTTGTAACAATATTTTTGCATAGTTTTTTTTTTGTGAATACCGCGACAATCTCTGAGTTTTATCATTAAAAATAGTCTCTTATTCTTGGGATAATTTCGCATTGTTGAGCTCCCAGGTTAATGGATAGGTAGCTTTCTATTTTGGAGAAATATTCAAGTAAAATAGTAACCTATTCACCACTGGGAATAAAAGAAAGAAGGAAACATGTTTTATCACTCCGCCAGGACCTCTGCAGGTGCGGAATCATTGGCAAATTTGGTCCTCCGATCACAGTAAATGTTACATTTCAAGCTTTTTGTGGTTCGGTTCTAGTTTGCATACGCAATTAAAACATATCTATTTACATTTAAAAGTGACAGTAAGTGGTAGACAAGGTGTTACACAACCGATAGTGCTGACTTCACACTTTTCAGTCCACTTGTGACTTACCAGATATACGTCATGGGCAAATACCCATTTTGTACGGGGTGAGCTCCCTCCACTTCCATTTTCTGTACCCAGACAACAGCTGTGTCACGTGATCACGCAGGCATTGATCACATGACACGAACCTGCTGGGAGTTCTGTGGCACTTCTGGTGCTGCTGGACCCCCAGCACTGAAAAGGATATGTTGCTTCGTTAAAGGTGTACAGTGGTCGCACATTTATCAGATTTATTTATGCAATAAGATTTCTGACTTCACCGAGTTTTTTTCAGTCTCGCTGATTTTTTCATTCCTGTAAAGGAGCCGGAAACTTAAGTTAACTTAGTTATACACTTATAAAGCCCCTCTCCTTTTGCGACAACGTTGTACTTTAAAGGGCCTGATCTGTAAGGATCAAGATAAGACATTGACCCTATTTAATAAGAAGTCTTCTGCCCGTTAGACACTTTTCCGGCGCTGAAGACACCTTACAGCCCATGGATTTGAATGGGAAGTAAGGTGATTTCAGTGCCGGAAAGGGTCTTATGGTAAAAAACTGCTTAGAAAATATGGCCCATTATCTCTTTGCATAGACCCCAGTTCTGTGCTTGCTGCACGGGTGGTGGAGCAAGTTAGAATAATGAGCAGAAGCTGGCGTGAACACTCTATTGCAGGCTTATGGCCTTTTAAAATTAAAATGAAATCAGCTGACAACTAGGAAAAATAAATAAAAATTGCTTTGTTAATCTCAGGGTATCACATAAGTCATGTTTCAGCACTGAAGGGGTTAGAGACATTTTCAGAATATATGACAGACTATTAGGCAGTGAAGCACTAAACAGAGATATTTGAGACACGCCATGACTATTTGGCATCAGTGAAATATGCAGTTGTTTTAGGAGTGATTTTCAGAAATGAACTGGAGTTCCATGTGGACATGGTACAAGATCTGTAAGTTGATCCACTGCCGACAATCTAACAAAGCATTGCATGCCATGGAGATGCCAGTGTCTGGCTGAGTTTTTACAAAGCCTCTCATCTGCTTTTTTTTATATTATATGTAAAAAAATATATATATATATGTATATATACTAGCTAACGTGCCTGGCTTTGCCTAGGTTGCAGTACTCTGGAGTCATAAAGCTTGGCTTCGCACAGGTTTCTCTCCATCCCTTCCCCTCTGCCCCCTTCTCTCCCTCCTCTCACCCCCTACTCCCCTTCTCTCTCTTTCCCTATTTCACCCCGTCATCTCTCTCTCTGCCATCACTTTCCTTTAATACCTTATGATGTCCCCAATTATTTCTGCCTCTCTCCTCCAGCATTCTTCCCTTCTCCTGACGTGCCAACTGACCACCTCTCTTCTTTCTCCATCTGTTCTCTGTGTAAACTTTATAGCTACCTGACTCTCCTTATCTGCCACCAGGCTATGTGTACTATGATGTCACACGTATGATGCCACGTGCCAGATGCATAGCCTACCAGTGCCTGACTTGCTTGAAATAATCTATGGAACCTAAGGTTCCTAGCAGCACTCCCCTTGGAGTGTTCGAGAGGATCCAATCCATGACAGTTCGCCTTATATTGATACATAAAGTAATCCTTCCAATTTGGTTGTTCTAGGTCTTATAGCTAAGGTGTGCATAATGAGACACACAGACACACATTCTGAAATATATAGTAGATATAAAGTTGTTTCACCCCAATGTTTGATGAATCCAGATCTCCCTGTGTATTAATTACCTAAAAATTTTGAAAACATTTTCAGGCCAGACAACTGTCAGGCCGTGAAGTCTGAGTTTCTGTCTCATATTATGTTACATGCTCTTCTGGCCTGCAATCTATGATCCTTTATATTACATCAACCTTGTGTATGATCTTTATCTTCCTAATGCTGTAACTTGTAAATTATCTGCCTGCAAATTTTAGACATATCAAAATGCTAAAAAATAGCTACAATTTCCTCCAAAGGGAAATAATTGAGTTGCTTGTGGATTAAAACCATACAATATAAACTATAAGTAGAAAGAAAACAGGATGCTGGATATATCAAGAATGTTGGCCTTCTATGGTGATTCTTACCTTCCTTTTTTAAGTTATAATACTCCAGAGATATAAGTTTCTATTTTTTAATGCCTTTTCGAGGACTTTACAAAATGACTTAACTTCCCGCCACAGTAAACAATGATGTGTTTTCCTAATAGTTAAATATAAGTTATATAATTTCTAAGGAAAAATTAAAACAAAAAACATTAAAAAAAAAATGCTGAATATTTTTCACACTGATTTGCGTTTTTGTTTTACCAAAAAGGTTTTTTTATTTAGAGGGAAATCGTCTCTATGAAACAGTATATACTGTATTATTGAACATCTAGTTCTTCCTTACTGCTTCCTTTAAGTGTTAACAGTTCCCCTCTGGCTATTTTGTACACAGAGACTGGGTGATGTCTTGGGCCTGTCAAAACTGATTTGGTGGGCAATACACTTTCTGTAATGTAATGACATGATCATTTTTATCCAATGTAACTATGTTATGCTTACATTCTCCTAGGAGTTCACATAGAAGCAAGCTCCGTTACTGCTTAATGAGTTACCCAAATCTACAGAAATAAGCTTTGCAGTAGTACTATTCATTCTCTAAGAGCTGTTTAGCCCTCTGGCAACTTGCTACCAACTTCATTGGATATGCCTTAATGCCTTATTACTCCTGAAAATATTCTCTTTCAATTCGGATGATACCCAGACACAATTAGATTATAGTGGGTAAAAAAAAAGTGCATCCATATAATCTCATGTTCTGCCGACTCTTAGCCCAGGCTTGGCTGTGCTCACTGCATAGAACAGCAGCTGAAAGTCACTGCTACAAATGGATAGAAGCTAAATGTGACACCCTATGGGGAAAATGTATCACGTTTCACAAACTGGAGCATTGCTTCAGAAGAGGTGCAAATTGCATAATTTTTATTGCATCACTGTATCAAGGTGCTGTGCTTCATTGCACTAGGAGTGTTTTGGAAAGTGGTTATAACAGGAGTTAGGGGCCGAATATCAACAATATGTGGCGATAACCATAATTACATAGCTCTGTGGGCTTATTGAAAGAGCTCCTAAGAGGACGCTTCTGGGCTACTGTATATACAAAAAGCCCCCTATGTCTTCTGGAAACAACATAGCTCAGTTGTGAAACCCCAATTACAGTGCAATGCTGAGAGTTATTCTCTTTATTTTTCTGTATACTCACAATGTAAGTAAGAACAGTCACACTAAGGAGGTTATGCATATGTCACCCAGCTGGGGTAAAATCCTACTGAAAGCAAGGGAGAGCTTTTTGTTTGATAAATCTGGTGATATGTTTTTCAAGAATTTCTAACACATGAAAGCAGGGGTTTTCAACTCTCGTGTACAAATCCGTACTTGTGTGCAAAATCACCCAACACATGCAGTAACTTTTAAGGATCGGTTTCTCCTGCTCGTTCCCACCTCCTTCCCCCCCCCCCCCCCATTTTTTTTGTTGATACATGGTATATAGAGCAGGAGTGGCTAACTCCAGTCCTCAAGGGCCACCAACAGGTCAGGTTTGAAGGATATCCAGCTTCAGCTTCAGCACAGGTGGCTCAATCTGGCTCAGTCTTTGACTGAGCCACTGAGCCACCTTTGCTGAAGCAGGGATATCCAGAAAACCTGACCTGTTGGGGGGACTTGAGGTGTGAAGTTGAGAACCTCTACATTAAAGGTTGAGTCTTGACAAAATAATTATTTTTATTTAAATAATGGAAACCAGGGGTTCCCCAGAGATAAAAATAAATAAATCGAACGGTAGAGCTCTGTGGAACCCCCTCGAATCCAGAGATATTTACCAGTGAAGTTACTGGTGCTCCCTCATGGAGAATTCCATATTACCAGTATAACCAATAGGAAGCTTGCTTCCTATTTTCCCTTTGATCCCTGGAGCTGAAAATAGCATGGTTCAGCGGGGAGACCCTACGGTCCAAATGATGGAAAACATATTTTTTTTTAAATGAAAAAAAGCAGCCAAGTGAGATTGCTACTTTCACTAATAGTGTTTTTAAGGTTCACTTTCTCAGGTGCTCCAGAGAGAACCTGAATGATGTATCAATGCAAAGAAATCCTTATTTTGATGATTTTATTTTTGTTTTGATTCATTGGATCCTTTTGAATTAAAACTTCGTTCAATATTAGAAGAAAAAACGTTCTCTCATTTCAAGCACATTGTTAGTCAGGGTGACGCAAGATAACAATGATACTGTACTCTTTGCATCAATTGCAATGGATACATTAAAGCCAAGAGGGCTTGCAACATATTATTATGGAAGGTGTCGTAGGCAAACTTAGAAGTGAATAATTAAAAATAATGATAAATATAAAACACTCATTCAGTAGAATTGCAAATAAAAAAATCTCTGCAGCAATTCCCAATACTTACTTGTTTTTCTTTTTTTACAGAACAACAACATGGGATATCCCCGGGGTTGAACCACACAATTTTTATCGATGGTCTCCTCCCCAAGTTCCTGAGATATTTACCTTCTTATTTGCACGTGCTTCTGGTCCCTTTTGTAAAATCAATATGGCTGCCATCCAAGCCTCGCTCCCACCGACCAATAGAAAGCCATAATGTCATCCGAGCCTGATATTGTCACTTCCTATTTGACGACTATGGCAGCCAACTTTGATTTTACTTTGATTTTACCAGCACACTGAAGGGTAAATATCACAGGAACGAGGGGGGTGCCAGGAGCTAGGAATAGCTCGTCCAGCTCTGGGGGACCCCCTGATTCCAATGATGTAAAACGTTATCTAACATAAATGGTAAAAAAAGGGAGATTGTTGCTTTATGGTGATATATATCAGATAGAGCAATTTCCTTACAATCTGTTGTTGTACCACAGTAAGGTGTAGTATTTTCATAGTATTGATTTCTGTCATTGTTACATGATATATATGCACCTGTTCCCGGATGCCTCTTTAATTGACCAAATCCCTAGAATAGGTACTTCAACACCTCCTTGCCATTCCCCTAGGTAGTTAGTTGATAATGTAACGATCACAGCGCAGATACAGCAAGCACTGGTCCAACTAACAAGTTATTCCAGGAGCTAAACCTCCCGCAAATCAGACCAGTACTCTGGGAGACCTTACAATTCAAGATATATATAATTTTTTAGAGCAACTGTATCTACCTGCACTGGCCCATCGACAGTGACAACTGCAGAATCTCTTCGGGAGCAGAGATAACAAATCACCACTCTCCTTTCAAAAGTTGCACCCCGTTGAAGGTGAAATGTGGACTGGGCATTTCACTTACCTGCCAACCCTTCTCGTGCTATGCCGCTGCGTAAGGGCTTGCTCAGACAGGCTGCTGCGGGATCATGCTTGCGTTCGCGCATCCGCCACAAGCTCCTGCAGCCCAGCGATCTTTGCTCACACTGCAGGCATTGGGTCGCTGCGTTTGGGGGCGTGGCGGGGGCGTGTAACGGACACGTCACGGAGCTGGTTCGCCTCTATTGGCTGAACCAGCTCACGTCACGCGACAGTAGCACCAAATTTCAATTTGGGTTGTGGCGGCACAATGTCGCAGCAACAACGCTGCACTATGCCGCCGGTGGAGTGATGGCAATGCGTCGCCATAATGACGCAGCATCACATGACGCTGCAACATCGATGGAGGGGAAAAAGGTACGTTTTACGGAGGCCCCACTCTCTCCACCCGCAATCAGTTTCAGTGTTGTGTGGAAAAACACGGGGCCTCTGTAATCACGATGCACAGAGCAGCACGGGCCCGCAGCACCGGCCCACCTGGGCAAGTCCGAACGCCTCATAGGGCAATCTGCCCAGGGTGTAAGTTTAATAGCCAAGGCGGCACTGGCCATCCAGACTTTGGCCCTGTGTCCTGACAGCCCAATCCGCCCCTGGGCGTGATTACAAACTCTGCTCCCAAAGAGAATCTGCAGCAGCCCTGTTCTTTCAGCACTGTATGTCACTCCCAATTTTTAATTCGTCCCGGAGAGACTCTAGAGGGTGTCTTGACTCCTGGATAGGTATACCTTTTCTTGAAAATTGTAATTTCATTGAAGATGGCTCAGAGGTTATTGCATGGGAGGTATGAGTGTATTTTATTGTGCTCTCCGAGGTAGCAAGAATAAAATCACAATTTACTGCTGCTACATGAAGTGACAAAAAAAAAAGCTGTGTGTGCTGTGCATGCGCATAGTAAGTGAAACTTCTTTGTGTGTTGTCAGCAACATATAAAGTAACAATAATATTATTACTGCTTAGAGCATGAGTAAATTTGATTGTTTATTGGCAGCAGTACCGGCATCATGGATGTTGAGCGGGTGGGGGAGCTCACAGGGGGGGGGGAGGGGGGGAGGAATAGGCACATCATTCAGGGGCGGTGTTCGGTGCATCACTGGGGTGTGCGTGCGTGTGTCATTGTGTGTGTGCGTGTCAGAGTGCGCATGCGTGCGTCAGAGTGTGCATCAGAGTGTTCGTGCATGCATCAGAGTGTGCGTGCACGTGTGTCAGTCAGTGTGTGTATGTGTGTCAGTCAATGTGTGTATGTCTGTGTGTGTGTCTCTCTGTGTGTACACACCGTATGTCTCTCTGTCTGTGTCCTGCCCCCTCTCTCCTGACTCCCCCCACCCCCGGCGGAGCTGCGGAACTGGGGGGGCTCAGTCTGAGTCTCCTGAGCAGACCCCCCCCGGCGGTGCGCTCAAACTCCCCCCGGTGGCGCGCACAAACTCCCCCCGGTGGCGCGCTCAAACTCCCCCCGGTGGCGCGCACAAACTCTCCCCGGCGGCGCGCACAAACTCTCCCCGGTGGCGCGCACAAACTCTCCCCAGCGGCGGGCTCAAACTTCCCCCGGCGGCGGGCTCAAACACCCCCCGGTGGCGCGCTCAAACTCTCCCCGGCGGCGCGCTCAAACTCTCCCACTCCCTGTTCCTGGAGCAGGAGGCGACAGGGCACAGTGTGGGGGGAATGGCGGCGCTGGAGTATAGCCGCACAGAGCTTGGCGGCAGCTGAGCTGAGCAGCGCCCCTTGCTGCCTGTCGTGAGCCCAGTGGCGTATGCGCAGTTTTGCCTGAGGCCGCAGCCAATCATTGCTCAGCCGGTGGAGTGGGCGGAAGAGAAGATGGCATGACGCGGCAGCCGCCGCATATGTCAGCAGCCGTTAGGAGCGGCACCGCATGTGATTTTTGGACCGAGCAGAACACAGCCCGGCCTCTCCTGCCAGCACTGACGTCACATCCGTTTCATTTTCTGTCTCCACAATCCATTTTTGTCCCATTATGAATGAGGTGCCACTAAAGAAGTTTCACTTCAAAAAGCTGAAGAAAGTTGATTTTTTTTTCTTCAGTAATAGCAACAACATGAAAGCAACAGCTTCTAGGGAGATGAAAATGTAACGTACAATCAGACTGATAGCACATAGCTGAAAATGTCATATTATTTACAATAAAGAAACAAAACTCACTTTTACACAGGACTAGTTCTCAATATAAGTACTGTATGCTCATCTTGTTCGATTTGGAAGGAAAAAAAAACAAATGCATCTGCTAAATTATTTCTTCTTGGCACCACTTAAAAATCCATCCATTAAGGTATAGGCATGCTCAGATATTGAAAAATTATGAAAAAATTATAACTGGGTATTCGTGTTTTTTATGTTTCCTTTTTTCCCTGATTTCCGGTGTTTTTATGTCTGAAAAAGATCTATTTTTGACAATGTTAACAGCAGAAAACAAATTGACACGCATTTTAATTTGGCATTTATTGGTGCACTTTTTGTTTGTTGCCATACTCCCCCATGATGCCTTTGTCTCGTTCCTGTGGACGGGCTGCCATAAGAGGTGGAATTTAACAGGAAATGATGCTTCCTTTCCAGTGTCTATCGGTTTTAACCAAAAGTGCAAGAGGATCAGTCTGTGGTTTTCGATTAAAACCTAAAATCTGAATCCCTAATTCCAGCAGATTGTGTACCCTCCCACCTTTAACGCAGCTTTTGTAACATTATCTTAACCATTGGGTTTTGTAGAGCTGCACAATTATGGATTGCTGCTTGTGTGCCATTCTGAGGGGAAAATATTGCTCCAAATTCATTTAAGGAAAAAATATATTCATTTGCATGGGATTTTTTTCCTTTGATATCTATGGTGTAATTTATTGTACAGTATCACCTTTTCTTTGAAACATATGGGCCATGGATTGTGGACTTGGGGGGTATTTATCGAAGTTTCCAGCTGCAGCAAAAAAACAGCATCATCTCTATCGAAGCAAAAAACTACATTGTATCCTATTGTATCTTTTTCTTTGAAAAATATGGTGTTTTTACTCGTTTTGCAGCCGGAAGACTACATTAGCCCATTTAAATGTAAGTGGGCATGTTTGAAAAGCCGCATGTATTGCCCCAGTTTTGCATCTGGGAGATTTGGATATATGATACAATGCAATCCATATTTCCAAATGAACGTGTCATAATATTTACCATAGGAAAAAACTAAGTCATTTTTGTGTGCACAGAACTACGTCTAAATTAATATGATTCGTGATCTGTCTAAGTACAGTATAGTCATGTTTTATTCCATTAAAAAAAAAGCTTTAAAATCAAATAGGAGTTCCCAGAGGAACCACAGAGGCATCACAGAGGATTTTCTTACTGAACTCAAGATATAACAAATGACACGAAAAAATTGCACATTTGCAACTATAAATAGTACAAGCATCATTACTCCCTATTTGAACCTTTAAATACAGAACACTCTACTTTAACCACTTTAACCATTTTGCTGCCAAAAGAATATGCCACATGTACTACTATAATAAAAAAAACAAAAGGCCACGCTTTTGCAATAAACGATTCAAACTATAATTGTTGTGTTAATTCTTTGCGAGGTCAACGAAATCACATATGCATCATGTACTCATGTCGCATTCGGATATTGTATCCAAGATCTGATACATAATTGAGAACATCACACCTTTTCCACACAACATATTGCATAATTCAAATACAATTTAAACAACCTCCATGTCCCCATGTACAAGTTTAATCTGTGCTGATTTTCTGTCTATTAGGAAGATTCACTATATACTATCAAATCTAAGATTGGGCTTCTTACGTCTCATGGAGATATATCTGTGCGGAGACTTCCGTAAACTCAGACATATATACCACGGAAAAGGTGGGGGGTGGAGAGGGGGGAGAGGTTTGGTGCTATCCATGAATTAAATGCATACTATTTGATTTTAAAGCAATTTAAAAAATGTTTTAAATATATATTTGTGTTAGCTTATTTAAGGTTCCCCAGAAAAGTTTGTTTGTTTGTTAGTTGGAGAAATATTCACTGACAATATCACGGCATTTCCAGGAAGTAGAAAATGGATGCTGGCCTCAATTGAGAATGTTTCAGCTGCAATGTATCATGCAATAGGGCTATTTGTTAAACTGCAATTGTGCTGATCACACAGAAACTCCAATTGAGTTCAATATGAGCTTCCGTGTGACAGCACTTCCACCAGCCCTATCACAATTTAATGAAATAATCCCAATGATACCGACATTTTTAATTCCCAAAGCATTGGAACTTCACTGGTTCATATCTACTGAGACTGTGGTTTACCGGTGGGGAGATTTAGTAAACTTGTGAATTATGTTTTTTCAGGACATTTTTATTTCATCATTGAATAAACATTCAATCCTTTTTGCAGTGAAACTCAATTTCCTAAGACATTTCTAGACCTCTGTCACTCAAACTTTAAAATCACTGTAACAGTCATACCACAAACAAGTAAATAAGTCCTATCTTGTCTGTAACTAACGTAATATTTATTGTACATAAATGAAGTATTTAAGATTTTGGCATTTGGGCCTTATTTGAACGATATTAAACACAGAAAATAACACAAACCGTAAAGATGCCAGGCAAAGTGTTACATGGCTGATTGTTTTTACTTTAATGCTAATAATACAAAAATTGTGCAACAAATAATATTTTTTTTTTAAGTGGGATTGGGCCTTAGAGAACAATACTTGTTCTTCAGTGAGAGCAAATGTAAGGTGTAAATGATTGCACAATTTTCTTGGCCTTGAGCCACCAATTGATATAAATGATTCTGGCAGCAAACAGATTTACGATATCCCACAATCCAGTCCCTCTGTATAGTGCTCCTTTTTCTCAGAATTAACACAGTTAACTTGGTTATGCAAAAAAAAAAATGACTGCACACCAAAACAACTTTATTGAGGATGTTATGCATAATTTCCAGATGCTACTGTATGTGACTAAAAATGTTAAAGGAACCACAAAGCAGTGTTACAATCTATGTGACGTAACATCGTGTTTTCACCTCCTAAAAAGCTCCATTGTGTCACGTTTTGTGCAAATGATTTTTGATGAAAATACACCATTGCATCATTGAAAACAATGCAATGACATTAAATTCAACATCTAAAAGATTTTAT